>NC_133660.1:5883997-6183997 GCF_037893015.1 Macrotis lagotis
TGCTCATGAGATGCTCTTTTGATAAATTTCAAAGTCTTTTAAGTGATAGTCCCTAGACAGGAAGAAAAACATTATATGAAATTCAATTGATGCTAGTAAATTATTAGAGTGACATTTAATTTTTATAGCCCGATTTCTAATAAACAATAGAGCTGCTTTTTCTTCTGCTTAATGGCTTTGGTTCTGAGCTCATTTATAGCATCATTTCCCACCCTCATCCCCTACCAGAGACAAAAGAAAGATTAGTTATTTTTTTAAAAATACATTCTTTTGCTGATGGGATATTATGCCATTAACTGAAAGTACATTTTGCAGGACATGTGGATATGGCTCAATGTTATTCTATCAAGAACATATCTAGCAAGTATTATGTCTGAGGTAAGTGAATTGGTATGTCAGCCTTCTGGATATAATTGAAAAGCTTCATTTTGTCATTACTTTTATGCTAAATAATATCCCAGCATTATCCCTCAGATTACAAACTGACATAAGCCTAATTATTTTGTGTCTGGCATGCATTGTAGAACTCTTGACTCATGGAAAAGAATTCAAGCAAATGTTACTGTTCCCTTTGTTTTATGAATCTTCCCTAAAATCTTTTAGAGTTATTAGACTGATCTAAGATAGAATATGGTATCAAGGGAAGCAGAAGAAAATTATACCTTAATATAATGTATGTATATTTTCCTTTTATTTCCCCAAAGAGAAAGTTGTGCATTTGTTAAGGTAGTTTCAATGCATTGTTCATTAAGGAGATGTAGATTTTCTTCAGGCATTATCACAATGGCAATTAATTCCAAATCAACCAACAGAACCATTCAAAACCTGAGAGTGGCAGAAAGTCATTACCAATTGTCTTTTATGTGGTAGATGAAAATTACTTATTTGTTTGCATATATTTTAGAGAAGATGAGTCCCCTTAAACTAAAACATACAAGACATGTAGTCGGCCTCTGGAAGAAAAGTTAATGGTTAAATGAGCCTGGAAACTATATTACCCTTTCAATGTCTCCATTATGTTCTATTGATGTGAAGAATTTCCAGCTGCTTCAGCTGACAGTCAAGGATGTTTTCATGTAGGACTGTCAAAATGGTTGTCCTGGAGATAGATGGTTGGTTGTTATTGTCTTTCATTCCTAAAGATGATGAAAATAACATCACTAGGTTGGGGTCAAAGACTGTCTGACTGTGACTCATTGGACAACTATGAGCTTGGAAGGTACTATCACGTGGCAAACACAATAGTGCATATGGATATTTGAGATAGTGATGTCTCTAAAAGTTCCATCCCACATTTATTTTGAGCTACTGCAATTTTGCTTTGTTTATAGAATATAGCACCTTCTTTGATGCAGGTATGTCATGTTGAGCCATAATAAACAGAACTATGCCAGTGTTTTACACATTCGACAATTGATTCAAAAGTTTTTTGAAAACACCTTGAGAGTGTCCTTGGATTGTTTCTTCTGACCTCCACGTGAGTGATTACCTTGAGTAAGTTCTCCATAAAAGTAGTCTTTTAGGTAAACATACTTTGGCATTTTAACAACATGATTGGTCCATCACTTTCTGCAGCAGTGTTTGAATGTTTGGCAATTCAGTTCAAGTGAGGACCTCAGTGTCCAGTGTCTCATCCTGCCAGGTGATCTTTAGAATCTCCCTAAGACAATTCAAATGGAAGCCATTAAGTTTGCTGGCGTGGTGCTAGAATACTCTCCAGGTTTCATAGGCCTGCAATGATGAGATCAACACCATGGCTCTGAAGACCTTAAGTTTGAGAGGTAGATGATTATTACCTCTTCTGTCTCATACTTTCCTTTGGAACCTCCCACACTAGATCTGACAATGTCTATCTCTTCATCTGTATGTACATCCCTAGAATGCTGTCAACATAAGGGAGTTTATCCACAGCATTCAAAATTTCTCCATTTGCTCTAATGGTTTCATATGCTGATATTGTGGTGGTATTGTGCTTGTCCTGAGTGACAAGACTTTCAGAAATGCATTTCTTCAAGTGTCAATCATTGGTAATTTTGTTGCTAATTTTGGTATAGGAAGCATAGAGAAAAGAAAATGAATGAAATTCAAATAAAATAGCAAATTTTGAGGGGCAAATGTTTCAAAAAACATTTGTTAATTATCTTTGTATTTCAAAGAGATTTTCAATAACTGTTTTTAACCTAACCCACTAAAAATGACTAAACTATTATATCACCCACCTATCTTTATCTTCCTACTTTAATTCCCTGAAAGTCTCTCTGTATCTTAGTACATCTCCCTCCCTCCCTCATCTCTGTTCCGAGCAGTTAATGTTAGGGCTTTCTTAAGCTGCAAAGGGGTTATAGGATGAAGATAATTTTCCATTTTTGATGATCAAAGATTTGCAAGTTTGTATTTGAGCTGAAATGTCTCCAAGGTAATCAATGTATATTTTAATCCATATGCATGATGAAGAATAATAACAACCCACATTTATATAAATCTGTATGCATATAAAGCACTTTACATACATTACCTTATTTTATCCTCAACATCTACTTGTAAGTCATATTTTGCCACTGTTATTACCCCCATTTTCCAGATAATAGCTAAAGTTTAAAAAGAATTTTGGAACTTGGGAAATGTTCTGCATATATTATCTCATTTGTTCTTCACTGCATCTCTATGAAGTAGATTATTATTCACATTTAGAGATGAAGAAATCTGATAAAGTATGTAACTATACCAAGATCGGGGGCAAGTAAGTAAGTTTTCAGTGATAGAGTTTGTGCTTTTATACTATTGATTCCAAATCTAGCATTTAATTAACTGTAACACCTTGCCTCGAGACAGTTAATTGGTATAGTGTATGAAGTAATAGGACTAGTTAGGAAGATCTGAGTTCAAATCTAGTCCCAGATATTTACCATCTCTGTGACCCTGGGCAAGATTCTTATTCTCTGTTTTCTTCATTTTCTTCATCTATTAACTGGGGAGAATAAGCCTTCTATTTGATATGTTGTAAAGATCAAATAAAATCATATTCATAAATGTCTTACTATAGAACTTGGTAGATGCTTGGTAGATTTGTTAAGTAGATGCTTATTAAATATTTCTTTCCTTTCTTTCTTTCCTTTCTTCCTTCTTTTCTTTTTTCTTCCTTCCTTTTCATTTTCCTTCCATCCTTCCTTCTTCCTTCCTTCCTTTCTTTTTCTTTATTTGCTTCTTTCCATCTTTGTTTCTTTCCTTCTTTTCCTTTCTTCCTTCCTGTCTGCCTACCTTCCTTCCTGCCTTTCTTCATTCTTCCTCCCTTTCTTTATTCCTTTAAAAACTGCTACTCTCAAAATTTTAATATTAAAAAATCCGATATTCTATGAACTTAGGTGACTTGTCCAGGATCACATATTTAGGAAGGATCAAGTAATAAAAACCCAGACTCTAACCCAAGTCTTCTGACTCTCAATACAGTAATATTATCCATAACATCATTGTCTTGTTTTTATGTAAATTTTTTTCTGAAGTGTGTTTGGAGGACATTCTGCTAAGAAGTGACTTTGCTACCAAATTGACAGCAAATTTTATGAAATCATTGATTGTATAGAAGCATTGGTAGAATTAATATTGGAACCTGGAAGGATGTGCTTACTTGGCTAGTGGTCAGGGTGTAGTAGTGCGTGATTTTGCACTTCATTTCCTCCACACACAACCTCCATCTGGAGTGCCTGTACTTAGCCTGGCTCACTTGGTCCTCTGTCTAGGCCCAAGGATACAACTTAACAAGGTCTCAGGCTATTGCCCTACTGAAGACATGTTATCTAGTCTGAACTCTTCCGGAAAAGGGCAACTAGAGAAACAAAGGGCAGAGCTCAAAAGCAAAAGTGGGGGCGGCTAGACGGCACAGTGGATAGAGCACCGGCCCTGGAGTCAGGAGTACCTGGGTTCAAATCCAGTCTCAGACACTTAATAATTACCTAGCTGTGTGGCCTTACGCAAGCCACTTAACCCCATTTGCCTTGCAAAAACCTAAAACATAAAAAACAAATGTGGTATGTGCCATATATCGCCACACTTGCCTTCCTGTAAACTCAGTTATAACCTTCTCCAATCTCTTCTTTATTCTTATTGGGGGGAGGGGTTCTTCATTGTATTGTAATTATCTTCCCTTAATCCCAGAACTATTCCTTTCAAATTCTTCCTTATTCTGATTTAGAGATTAAGACAACTTTCTGTCAAAACTATGTTTTCTAAAACTGATTGCTTGACTTGCCATATGTCCTGAAAAAGAGGGTCAGGAGAATTCTTTCTTTCTCAATGACATTTTTGGTTTCAAATTCCAACTTTAGTTTGCTCATCTGTAAAAATATTTTATATCTTCTTAATTTATTCACTCACTCACTCACTCATGTAGATGTTTTCCAAATTCTTATCTCTCCTTCATCATCTCCATGGCTTCCCCTACATCCATCATCTTAGCTGAGAGTCTGATCTCAATATTACCCCAAAATAGGGATATTCATCTAGACCTAATTCTAAGCCCCCTCTTGTTTGATCTTCTTCCCCAAACTCAAATTTATCTTGTCCTGTGATTTTGATTTTCTTGAAGTACAGGTCTGACAGTGTTGATTTCAATCAACTTCAGTGGTGGCCAATTAAGAATGAATATTATTTTATATATTGGTATATCCAGGTGATTTGTTCTCTCATTTTGTTGAATTTATCTTTTTTTTTATTTTTTCATTACACAGGATAGCTCTCAGAATGGAGTAGCAGAAAAAATATATTGGAAAAGGAAGGTGAAATAAAAACAAAATAAAAATAAAAGAATAACATTTTGTTCACAGTCTCAATAGAATATTCAGAAACCAATTCACCACCACCCCCAATGGAAATAATTGAAAATATTTTGTTCAACGAGAAGCTAGGTGAAGCATGATTATCTGATATCTTAAATTAGAAAAGTCAAACAAAAGAAACATTGAGGCATTAATTCAATATAAAAAACTTTTTAACAATTAAAAATGTTCTAAAAAAAGAAATATGTCTAATTAGAGTTCTATGTTCCCCATTACTGGAAATTTTCATGTTAAAGTTGAATGGTCATTATTAATCAAAAAGTATTTATTAAGGCCTTCTCTGGTCTATCAGTTGTGCTGATAAAAAAATGAAAAAAATCTAAGTGATGCAATGAATAGAATGGTAGACCTGGAGTTAGGTAGCCTTATCTTCCAAAGTTCAAATTCTTCCTCAAAATTTACTAGCTGAGCAAACCTAGACAAGTTACTTAGCCCACTTTATTGCAGTTTTCTCATCTGTAAAATAAACCGGAGATGGAAATTGTAAACTATTCAGGTATCTTTGCCAAGAAAACCTCAATATGAATCACAAAGCCTCAGACATGACTGAAAAATGACTGAATAACAACAAGGCCTTACAATCTAACACAAGTTGTATGCCAAATTCATGCTTTAAGGAGGTACTGAAAAAGATAATCCCTTAAGTTTCTTCCAACTTTTAAAAAAATTCTCCAGGTAATATTCTACCTTCCAAATTGTAAACGTCAGGAAGCTAACATAATTGTCAACTTTGTATCCACCTCACCATGTCTCAAAATACTTTACACATAGCAGATTCTAAATACGTTTGTTAATAAACTGATGGATTATATGTATTCAGGGTCTAAGAATCCTATTAGAAGACACATGATGACTTACAGTTGGCAAATGTAGGTTCTTACTCAAACTGTTAGTTGATGGCAATCATTATTAAATAAGTATATTTAGATGATAATTGATTTCTTATACATTACTTTACAAATATCTACAAATTACTTTGTAATAATATATTTTTAACATCAGAACATAAATTTTAGCAATGGTTCCCAAAATGGCATGGGAATCTGATGGGAATCTGACCCACCATCAATACTATTTCTTTTATAGAAAAATGCTTTCTTCTTTTTTTGTTAAGGTATAGGAAATAACAAGAGCAAATCCAACTCTATGGTGAAGTGCTGTATTTAGATTCTACACTTGCTTTTTTGGCACTTTAAACTTATAACAGATAATGAATTCCCAGTGTTCCAAAATGATAAATTGGAAGGCAGAAAATGCTACTAATAATCATGGATGACACATGCTTCTAACTATCTGGCAGACATTGTTGCTTATTGCATTTGTCAGCTAGCTGGCAATCATTGATTACAGAAAGAAAAGGAAACTATGACAGAGAGTCACAGAGCAATGAAAGTCAATATTTTCATATATATTTATATATATAATTTATAATATATATATTTATATATATATATGAATGTATCAATCTAACTATATGACAAGTATACACTCATCTTCTTTTCACTGAAATAAATCAAATACTCCACTCCTTTCAGAAGTTTTATGTGTGTGTGCATGCGCAGTGTGTGTGTGTGTGTGTGTGTGTGTGTGTGTGTGTGTGGTCTGGACATAATTGTTTTCATATTGTTTCCTCATTAGATTGTGAGCCCCTTGATGGCAAGAAATTTTATCTTTTTTGTATTATCATTGCTTAATATGATGCCTGGCAGACATATGATAATTAACTATGACTATGAAAAATCCATACATTGAGTTATTTTGACTGTGATATCTGCCAAATCCTTATAAGAATTGGTCACTTACCTCTTTGTTGATGAAAATGCAGGAACCACCTCTACCTTAAGAAAATGCCTGTAAAGATTGTGTTCTAATGGGCAGAGCCAATATGGCAAGGAAAAGCCAGGAACTTTCCTGAGATCTTCCCAGTTTCCCTCAGAACAATATAAATTCAAGCCTTTATATGGATTCTGGAGTAACAAAACAACAAATTAAAAGAAATATAACAGGTAAAGAAGAAACAAAATTCTCACTCTTAGCTGAAGTTATGATTGTATATTTAAGGAATACTAGAAAATCAATCAAAAAGTTACTTGAGGGGTGACTAGATGACGCAGTGGATAGAGCACTGGCCCTAGAGTCAGGAGTACCTGAGTTCAAATCCGGCCTCAGACACTTAATAATTACCTAGCTGTGTGGTCTTGGGCAAGCCACTTAATCTTGAAAAAAAAAACCCTAGAACAATTACTTGAAACAATTGATAATTTTAGCAAAGTTGAAACAAAGTCAAATTAATCATCAGCATTTGTATATATTATCATCAAAGCCCAAAACAAGACATGAGAGTAGGTCCATTTAAATCAGTGGTAGAGAACCATTTTTCTGCTTATTCATTTGATATTTGTAGCATCATTTACAGGTCATGCAAAATTACCAACTTAAAAATTAACCTGCTATATTTGGTCAAACATTTAATTAATTCACCCATTAAAACTCTTAAATTTATTGATTTTGAGTTTTGCCTGTGTTTGCCATGGCAGCACCTGAACAAATGATTTCATCTGCCATTCCCTGTCTCTGATTTAAAGCATCTGTAGACAACATAAAATATGTGAGAGTCTACATGCCAAGTCAAACTCAGCAACTATAGAATTATAATACACTTTACACCCAAATTAAATTACTTATTCAATGCCATGTCAATACTGAGCTAGGAAAAAAATTAGTAACAAAATTCATCTGAAGCAACAAAAGGGCAAGAATAGCAAGAGAACTGATGAAAAATAATGTAAAGGAAGGTGGCTTAGTTCTATCAGTTCTAAAACTATACTATAAAGTGTCAGTCATCAACACTGCCTGGTACTAGTTAAAAAAATAGAGTAATGGCTCAGTGGATTAGTGTAGGTTCAAAAGGCTCACAATAAATGACCACAACAATCTACTACTTGACAAAGCCAAAGACATCAGCTTCTGGGACAAGAACAAAAATTGTTGGGAAAACTGGAAAATAGTGTGTAAAAAACTAGACATAGACCCCCATCTCACATCCTATACCAAAATAAGGTAAAAATGGATACAGGATTTAGACATAAAGGGCAACCCCATAATTACATGAATAGACCAAAAAATACTCTATCTCTCATATCTATGGAAAAGGGACAAATATTTGACCAAACAGGAATTAGAATACATTATAAATTACAAAAGGAATGATTTTGACTATATTAAATTAAAAAGGTTTTGCACTAATAAAAATCAATGCTGCCAAAATTAAAAGGAAAGCAGAGACTTGGGAAACAATCCTCATTACTAGGAGTTCTGATAAAGTTCTCATTTCTAAAATGTATAGAGAATTGCATCAAATGTATAAGATTCCAAGTCATTCCCCAATTGATAAGTGGTCAAAGGATATGAACAGTTTTTAAAAGAAGAAATTAAAGCTATATATAATCATGTGAAAAATGCTTCAAATCATTATTGATTAGAGAAATGCAAATTAAAACAATGAGTATTACTTCAAATCTATCAGACTGGCCAAGATGAGAAAAAGGGAAAAAGATCAATAGTGGAGAGGTTGTGAGAGGATTGGGACATTAATGCATTGTTGTGGAATTGTGAAGGGATTCAACCTTTCTGAACAACAATATGGAACTATGCCCAAAGAGCAATAAAATTGTTCATACCCTTTGATTCAAGCAATTCAAATTCTAGGTCTATATTCAGAAGAAATTATAAAAAATAGGAAAAGTCCTATATGTTCCAAAAATACTCATAGAAACTTTTTTGTCACTATAAAGAATTGGAAATTGAGGTGATGCCCATAATTGGGGAATGGCTAACAAAGTTATGGTACATGAGTACTATGGAATAATATTGTTCTGTTGTATAAGAAACCATAAATGGCTGGAATCCAGAGAAGCATAGATTGAGTCACAGAATCTGATACTGAGTGAAGGGAGCAGAACTAAGAGAACAATGTACACATTCACAACAACATTGTGAGATGTTTCACCTTGATGGAAGCAGCTGCTCTCAGCAGTTCAGAGAGCTAGGACAACTGTATTAGACCAGCTACGGACTATGTTATCCTCATCCAGAGGAAGAAAAGCAAAACCAAACCAAACCAAAAAAAAAAAAACAAAACCCTTCAGGATCTGATGAACACTATCAAAATTATCTCTTATGTATCTCTTCCCTTGAATCCTAATTCCTCATATTGAAAATGACTACTATGTAAGCATGTTCATCAAAGATATGTATGTAGAATGCTAACCTAACTGAGGGGATGGGGGGGGGAAAGCGAGGGTGGAAGGAAATTTTGCAACTTAAAAATATATATGTGCATATGGATGAAAAAAATAAATGAATTAAAAACACTTTACACATGTGAAGTCAGATCTAAGCAACTGGAAAAATGCGGAACTCAAAATTTTGCAAAATTGAATGTTGAAAATTATCTTTACATGTAAATGAAAGAAAAGAGAAAAAGATTGTGACCACAATTTCCAAATTACAAAACAAAAGAAAAAAAAGCAGTTTGTTTATATGTGTTTTGACCATTTAATATTGCCATGATGACATCATATCTTACCAAGAAAGCTTCTATAACTTTAAATATATAAACTTTATATTTTTGTTTCTTTTTGCACCAGATCTCATCAAGTAATTCTCCAGTTCAGGTAAAGTCCTGTAACTAATTATGGATTTTGCTTCCTTGATAAAGGCTTTGATACCTTCTCCTCCTACAAAACAAACAAACAAACCAAAAAAAAAAAAAGAAACTCATGTGCAACTTGAAGTCCACTGCTTACCCCAGGATATTTATTATCTAAAGCTGGATTATGTGTCATAAACCAAAAAATCAATAACTCTCAAAGCTCCAAGGCTCAAAAATATTGGTTGATAATAGATACCATTGATACATCAATTTGAGAATTATAAAATTATTGCAGTTGATCCTTATAATCTCATTGTAAGAGTGATGCTATTAAACTTTTATAGATTAGAAATCTAAAGCTAACAAGTTAAATGAATTGCTTAAGGTCATTCAAATAGAAAGTATATAAAATAGTATTTTTCTTATTTCTTCTGGACTTGAAATGGCCTTTCCCTCTTGAGAGGCAGCTCAAACTACAAAGCAGTACGTGTGTATGTGTCTGTGTGTGTGTTTGTCCGTGTGTGTGTATGTGTGTGTGTGTGTCTGTGTCAGTGTGTCTATGTATGTGTCTGTTTTTCTGTGTAATTTTCTTTGTGAGAATGTACTAAATAAAGGGGTGTCTCTAAAGGGTTCCTTGTAGGACACAATCATTATAATGCTTATTATTTGAAAAGAAATTCTAATGTTATTTCCTAGATAGATAGGCAGGAGTATATATTCAAAGGTCTACATAATTTTTAAAGATATTTAACATGTATGACAAAATTTAAACACTCAAAATTTTATCTAGGTTTTTTTCTTGTCTAAAACAGAATTAAATTCTCTCTTATCTTTATCAAAGAATATTTTCATCCAGGTTCCATTTTATTTTTCTTTGTCTTCTCCCCTTTTTAAATGAATCCCAAACTTTCCCAATCCCTGCTACTCTGAACAGAGCTCTGAGGATTTAGCTCATATACTAGACTGCAAGTCTTGATGAAATATTGTATATTTTTTTCAGTTATTGCTATCTTTAAACAGCCCTTTGGATATTCAGTCTAATAATGATTTGCTAAAATTAAACAATGGCACAAACCTGATTAATGTTAACATTTCTTCAAATGCTAAGAATGCCAACTAGTGGTTTTTAAATTATTAATTAATTTATTTTTGAATTTTACAATTTTTGCCCTAATCTCGCTTCCCTCCCCCCAACAGAAGGCACTGTGTTAGTCTTTACATTGTTTCCATGCTATACATTGATTTAAGTTGAATATGATGTGAGAGAGATATCATATCCTTAAGAAAAAAAATAAGAGATAGCAAACTTACATAATAAGATAATAGTTAGTCTTTGATCTTTGTTCAAACACCACAATTCTTTCTCTGGATGCAGATGATATTCTCCTTCACAGATACCCCCAAATTGTCCCTGATTGTTGCACTGATGGAATGAGAAAGTCCATCAAGATTGATCATCAAGGGGCAGCTAGGTGGTGCAGTGGATAGAGCACTAGGCCTGGAGTCAGGAGGACCTGAGTTTAAATCCAGCCTCAGACATTTAATAATTGCTTAGCTGTGTGACCTTGCAAAAGTCACTTAATCTCATTGCCTTAAATAGATAAAAAAAAAAAGATTGATCATCAACCCTATGTTGCTGTTGTAGTGTACAATCTTCTTCTGGTTCTGCTCATCTGGCCTCAGTATCTGTTCATGCAAATCCTTCCAGGCTTCTCTGAATCCCCATCCCTCCTGTTTCTAAAAGAACAATAATGTTCTATAGCATACATATTGCACAATTGATTGACATACTCTCAAAGCTGCTATGAATATTTTTTGTACAAGTGATGTTTTGACCTTTTTTTCATGATCTCTTCAGGGTAACTAGTGTTTTTTTGCATAATATGATGTCATGGGAAATTATTTTCCATTGTTCCATTGTTCATTTTTTCCATTGTTTTTCATTGGTTCCATTGCTTCATTGTTCATAAATAGTCATTGATATATTTCCTTTATTTCAGGGCAAAACTTGATTTTTTTAACTATTAGTTGAATCAACTCATTCAATAATGTTCCTTGTCTTTTTAACTGGCTTTTTAGCATGTACTCTCTCAAGACTTTTCCATATTATTCTCAGTTCATGGTTAATGTCCAGCCTATAGGAAATAGTAATTGACTTTAAAATTAATTCTTTACATGATATATATGTGTAAGCCCAACAGTTGGAATGTATTATTATAATTTTTCATCTGAGCAATGAAACTATTTGTTGCAAAATAGCATTATCCTAAAGTGTTGAATAAAGTACATGACAAGTTTAGATGTTAATGGTCAAGGTGTCTATAAATTAAAAAGTCCTTGTAAGTCCTATTGAAGATCATTACTCTTCCTGCCAAAGAAAAGGCCACAGTTGTGAATTCTGATTAATATTTACAGACCTTTATTAAACTCTCATCTAAAGACTTCCCAGAATATTATCAAGCTTTTCAGTCTTTCTTGTTTAACTTTAACAAAAAATACAACGGGCAGAGTTTTACCTTTCAAAGAAAAAGTAATAATAATCAGCAAATTTTCTTTATTTTCTTAGATTATTAATGTGTGTATTCAACAAAGAGAAATATCATACTAACATCTTTTCCAACAGAAAATTTTCATAACATTCTATAATGTCATATGTAATAGATTTCTTTCACATTTTCCACAAAATACCAGATCTTTCTCATTTATATGCAAAAAATTAATCTAAAAAGACATGAATTCATGATTACTTAGAATATTAGCACCTGACGTTCTTTATAATTTTCTGACCTTGTCATGCTTAATTTTAGTTAATTTAATATGTGGTGTCTATAGTTCCATCTTAATAGCACTACTGGAAAATGTAGGACCAGTTTATTTCCAGTCAATAAGAATGATTCTAAATTGAAAGCGTATATTACCATAGGAGATATTTCCTGGAAAAGAAATTACTAGAAACCTGTGAACAAATAACAATACTACAGTAATTATTATCACACAAACTCATATAATTTCAATATTGAAAGGTGATTCAGTGGTTCATGCCTTACTTAAAACAAATCAGACTTTCATTACAACCAAAAAGCTGTCATCCTCTCTTTGCACACTAAAATAATGCTATTTGACTCTAGGATGACTGTAAAATTAAGTATTTTTTCTTACATCAGTTGAATAAATCATTACTTTGTCTGATTTCTTTAAAAAAGGCAAAAATAGAGCAAAACCAAAATTCTAGTATCAAAAATGGAAAAAAGTTAAATCACAACCCAAGAAGAATTAAAATTCCTAGACACTTACTTTGCTTACTGCCTTCTATTACTAGTCCTTTCATAGCAAAGAGGAGCACACCCATCAAGCAGATGATTAGTGTCATGAGTTGCACAATTATGTTTGTTATAGTGATGGGTATTTTGTGCATCCTTTTCACTTGCCTTTTTCAGAATCGTTCAATCCCAGAGTCTGATTTATAAGAAGCAGTACTATTAAACATGGTCTAACTGTTGTCTGGAGACTCTTGGTCTTAAATGGTTTTAATTCCTCTTGTATCAGCAAGTCACCTCAGCACATTATCTATACCACCAGCATTTGATAACAAATGATAGAAGGCAACAATCCAGTGCATCCAAATCTTTGTCTCTATGGGCTAATTGACAATATTACCTTTCCTGTCAGACTTTCTTCAACTCTCCTTGTTCCTCTTCCTCATGTATCAGTGAAGCATCATAGTGTACTACCAATGCCAGGCAAGAACTAGCATGTGATCTGTGGCAACAGTATGAGACAACCCAATATATCCTAACCTGTCTGTAGTGAACTAATCATCAATATGCTCTTTCATCTCAGACCTTCTATTTCTGCATTATGAGCTATTCAGCAGTGTGGTACAATTGGCAATAGCTTTGACACAATATGTTAGCTTGCCATTCATAGGGCTATTCCTCTCTGATATATAGCTGGATCTCAATGGATGGGAATCTAAATCATTTCCAAGGCATAGCCCCTCTCTTAGGACAAACCCATTCGAAGATGACCCTGCCCTTCACAAAGAAAAAATAACTTTCCCTAGGCTTTTACCATCTTGCCCAGGATTGATCAGGTTATTGCACTAGATGCCTCCCAGTGCCCATCTCCACCACTCTGTATTTGGAGATCTGAATCCAACTTTCTTTAATTCAGTTGAGGGCAACAGAAGCTTTGGTTCTTCCCTTCCTAATGCTATTTGTCTGTCTCTCAGGACCAGTTGATCCATGTTTAATTTCTGTTCACATGGAATCCTTCTCTACTTTGGAAAGCTAAAATGAAACTATTGAATATTTTAAAAAATAATTCACACTGACAAAAATAGGCGCATTGAATAACTCAATATGTAAGAAAAATAAATTAGGAATCTTAAATGAATTAGTAAGGAATAGACAAGACCAGATGGACAGTGTTATTGCTGCTCAGTTAATCTATCATCATTTTATTTTTTTCTAAGATTTTCTTAAAATGAACATTGTAATTTTCAATTTTGTCTTTTTCATTTTCAAATGTGTCTGACTTCACGACCCCTTTGGACATTTTCTTAGCAAAGAGACTGGAATGGTTTTCCATTTGTTTCTTTATCTCAGAAGGAAAGTAAGGCAAACAGGGACAAATTACTTACTCAACCTCAACCAACTAGTAAATATTTGAGGCCAGATAAGAACTTAAAAAAAGTAGTCTTACTGACTCTAGTACATCTTTTTATGCACTGTGCCACCTTGCTCCTCATAGGTGGATCATAAATGAATTCTATAAAACACTTAAAGGTAAATTCATTTAATAGTACTCAAATTTAAAATATAAAAGAAAATCTTGAACAATTTATCTTTTGGGCCAGTCATCTCTGATTCTCTGACCCAGTCAACTCTGCTTGGCTGTTCTTTTTTAGGTTTTTGCAAGGAGAATGGGGTTAAGTGGCTTGCCCAAGGCCACACAGCTGGGTGATTATTAAGTGTCTGAAGTTGGATTTGAACTCAGATACTCCTGACTCCAGGGCCAGTGCTCTATCCACTGTGCCACCTAGCTGCCCCCTTGACTGTTCTTTTATCTGTCTCTCTTTACCTATCACCTTCTTCTGGGTTGTAACTTCTTATAATTCCTAATTTTTCCTCTACTGCATTCCTGGGTCTGAATCACAATTCATCACAGGCAGATAATCAAACACAAGCAGCTACATTTTTGGCGAGCCATGAAGGGACTGTCTGCCCAGACCTAGGAAACTGGATTGAGCTCCAAAGGTAGAGGCTGGACGAGATAAAATCTGAAGCTTTCAACTATCAAGATCCTGTGATTCTGCATTGACTATGATCCAACTTTAATTCCAGACCACCAATTTTACTTCCTATTAGCTGAACCAGAAACCAGAAGAAAGAAAAAAAAAAACCCAGTGGTGGAAAATTGAAAAACCATAATGGATTTAGTAATTAGATCCAGTGGAATACAAAGAAGTATTTCAAGATCTTAAGGGGAAAAAATGGGTTTTATGTAGAGGGAGTGATTGTTTTGTATTCAAGAAGTTTATCAATGAAAGCAATTATCATCAGCAACAGAATCAAGGTGAAGGTCTGGCTAATTTTTATTTTGTTTTGAGGTGGATAAGCATGTATATTTGTAAGGAGAAAGAAAAAAGTCAAATAGTAATGCAGAAATTGAGATGTTAGAAAAGAAATGAGATAATTCAAGGAACAATTGCTAAAGGGGTAGGTGGAGAAACTAGTTTGGGAAAAGAAATGAGATTACTCTACAAGCGAGTATGGGATAAAGTCATATGTTCATGAACAAAATTTTTACAATAAAAATTCATTTCTTTACAAAAAAATTTATCTTTTGATATAAATGTGATTTTGAACCTTAAATTAAATGAGACAAAAAGGAGAGGAAAATGATTTGTCAATTTTTCTAGTAACTAGAAAATTTTAAAAGTATATATATTAGCAAAGAGATATACTATCACCAAGTAGAACTAGCAACTATTAATGATTGACCATGTCAATAATAAAAAAATCAAAATATTATATTAACTATTGATTAGAAATTTTTGAATAACAATATTTCTCTTAAAATACAAGAAAACATAGGAACTAATGTAATTTTATATGAAAAAACCTTCAACTAAAATCAAGAGTCAGTATTTTTTTTAAAAAGGACATTGAGTAGAGACATTTACAATAATATCAGTCCAAGGACAAGATTAATTTATCAACATTTTATTTTTTTCTGAGATTTTCTTAAAATGACTATTGTAATTTTCAACTATGTCTTTTTATTTTAAAATACATGTAAAAGTAAGTTTTCTGTTTTTTTTCTAATTGAGATTTTATTTTAATTTTCAATTGCATGCTATGGTAGATTTTCAACTTTCAATTGTTTGCAAATTTTAAATTTACACTTTTTTTATCACACTCCCTTTCCTCTCCCTTCCCCTGGATGATGAACAGTCTGATAAAAGATGTACATATACAGTAATATTTAGTATATTTACATATTAGTTATTTTGTGTGAGAGGAATTAAAATGAAGTGAATAGAAAGAGAACCATGAGATAGGAAGGAAAAACATAAGAGAATTTTTTAAAAAGTGAACATATTATTCATTAAGATTCTGTGTTTTGTTTTGCTTATTTCCTCAAATTGTGGATAGCACTTTCCATAACAGATTTACCAGTATTGTGCTTGATTTTTGAACTGCTGAGAGGGGTTGCATCCTTCATCGTTGCTCAATTGACAATGACTGATAGTTTATGTGTGCAATATTCTCTTGGGTCTACTCACTTTGCTCAGCATCAGTTCATATCATTCTTTCCATTCTTTTCTAGAGTCTGACCACTCATGGTTTCTTATAGAACGATAGTAGTCCATAATAGTTATATACCTTACCATCATGCACCTATCCTGAGATCAACGTGAAATGAATTCATGATTTAATTATAAAAAGTGAAACAATAAATGAACTAGAGCACCAAGAACAGAAATATTTCTGCAAACATTGGATAAAGGAAGGGATCATGACCAATCAAATGATAGAAAGATCACATGAAATAAAATGGATAATTTTGGAAAGTTGAAAGTTTCTTGCTAAATAAAATCAATATAAAGTTAGAATTAAAAACTGAGGGAAATAAAATCTCTGTGTCAATTTTCTCAGAAAAAAATCTTAACTACAAGATATATGATGAACTTATTCAAATGGCCAAGATTGAGAAAAAAATAGTCCTTAAATGAGAAAATTCAAACTATGAAAAATTATTAGTAAAATGCTACAAACCAATAATATTTGGAGAAATTTCCATTAAAACTAATAAAATTAGTAAAAATTGTCAAAAAAAAGAAATGATTGTTCAAAGGGTGTTGGTAAAATAATTAACATACCGGTTAGCTTTTTAATTTTATTCCCAATTCATGGATCTCCTCTTTATTTTATTCACATAAACATTCAGACATGAAAAATTTTCCTCACTGTTTTAGTTGCATGCTATAAATTTTGGTATGATGTCTCATTGTTGTCAATGTCTTAGATGAAATTGTTGACTATTTCTATTATTTCATGTTTGATCCAGTCATTCTTTAAAATTAAGATTTAAAATTGTTTGTTTAGCTTCCAATTAATTTTTGGTTTATCATTTCATGGTCCTGCATTACATATAATTTTATTGTATCATATTTGAATAGCTTGCCTTGATTATTTCTGGATTTCTGTATTAGATTATAAGGTTTTTATTTCTAGTACATGATCAGTTTTGGTATAAGTGTCAAGTTCTGCAGAGAAAAAAGGTAGAATCTTTTCTATTCCAATTCAGTTTTCTCCAGAGGTCTATCATATCCAAGTTTTCTAAGCTTTTGTTCACCTTCTTAACTTCCATTTTGTTTATTTTACAGTTAGTTTTATCTAATTCTGAGGGATAGAGATTGATGTCCCCCACTTTTATATTTTTGCTGTCTATGTCTGTACCTTGTTGCTTTTGCTTTACCTAAAATCAGGGCTTATTGTTATTATTATTTTTTACCACCACTGCAGCGTGATATATTTTGCTCCAGTCTTTTACTTTTAGCCTGTATACACACACACACACACACACACACACACACACACACACACACACATATATATATATGCATATATATATATATGTACATATATATATATATATATATATATATATATATACTTAAATGTGTTTCCCGTAAACAAGATAGTGAAGGATTTGGGGTTTTCTTAATTTATTTTTTTTAATTTTCATACATATATATGTACATGTATATTTTTAAGTTACAAAATTTCATTCCACCCTCCTTTCCCATACCCCTCTCCTCAGTAGAGAACAGTCAGGTTAGCATTATGCTTACATATTTTGATAAACATGTTTACAGATTAGTTATTTTCTGTATAAGGAACTAAAAGTAAGGGAAAAAGATATATAAGAGATAATTTTTATTAAGTCTTCATTAGATTCTGAAGGGTTTTGTTTTGTCTTGTTTTGTTTTGTTTTGTTTTCTTCCTCTCCATAGTCCATAGTTGGTCTAATACAGTTGTCATAGTTCTCTGAACTGCTGAGAGGGGCTGCTTCCATGAAGGTTGTTCATCTCACAATGTAGTTGCTGTTGTATACAATGTTCTCTTGGTTCTGTTCCCTTCACTCAGCATCAGATCCCATAATTCATTCCATACTTCTCTAGAGTTCGGCTCTTTATGTACCATAACTTTTTAGCCATTCCCCAAAGAGCTGCTATGGATATATTGAAACATATAGGAATTTTCCCCTTTTTTATAATTTCTTCTGGATATAGTCCTAGAATTGCTGACTCAAAGGATATGAATAATTTTATTGCACTTTGGACATAGTTCCCTATTGCTCTCCAGAAAGTTGTATCTAATCACAACTCCACCAGTAATGCATCAATGTCTCAATCCTCCCACAACCTCTCCAACACTGATCATTTTCCCCTTTTTCTCATCTTGGCCAATCTGATAGGTTGTGAGATGATAGTTCATTGTTGTTTTAATTTGCATTTTGATTTAGAGCATTTTTTCATATAATTCTATATAGCTTAAATTTCTTCATTTGAAAACCATCTGTTCATATCCTTTGACCATTTATCAATTGGGGAATGAATTGTAATCTTATAAATTTGATGAAATTCTCTATACATTTTATAAATGAGACTATCATAACTCCTAGTTGAGATGGTTTCCCAGTTTTCTGCTTTCCTTCTAATTCTGACAGCATTTATCTTATTAGTGCAAAACCTTTTTAATTTAATACATTCAAAATCATTCATTTTGCAGTTTATAATCTGCTCTAATTCTTGTTTGGTCTTTCCATAGAACTGATAGATAGATTATTTTTTGGTCTAATAATTTATCATGGTGTCACACTTTATGTCTAAATCCTGTACCCATTTTGAGCTTATTTTGATAAAGGGTGTGGAGATGAGGATCTATGCCTAGTTTTGGCTATTCTGTTTTGCAGTTTTTCCCAGCAATTTTCATCAAATAGTAAGTTCTTATCCAAGAAACTGGGATTCTTTTGGGTTTATCAAATAGCAAATTGCTGTAGTCATTTACTGCGACTTCTTTTGAACCTATCCAAATCCATTGGATCCATTACTCTATTTTTTTTTACCAGTATCAGGCAGTTTCAATGATTGTGGCTTTACAGTATAAATTTAGATCTGGTAGAGCCAGAATACCTTCCTTTACATTTTTTATCAACAGTTCCCTTGCTATTCTTGTCCTTTTGTTGCTCCAGATGAATTTTGTTTCTGTTTTTTTCTAGCTCCATAAAATAGTTATTTGGTAGTTTGGTATGGCACTGAATGAGTAATTCAATTTGTGTAGCATTGACATTTTTATTTTATTAACTCAACCTAACCATGAGCATTTGACATTTTCCAAATTATTTAGATCTGACTTTATTTGGATGAGAAATGCTTTATAATTTTGTTCATATAGTTTCTGGGTTTGTATTGGGAGGTAGATTCCCAAATATTTAATGTTGTCTATGGTTGTTTTAAATAAATTTCTTTCTTTCTTTTGCTCTTGGGCTTTGTTGTTCATATATATATATGATTTATATATATATATATATATATATGATATATATATATATCATATATATATAAATGCTGATGATTTACGTGAGTTTATTTTATATCCTGCTACTTTGATGAATTTGTTAATTGTTTCAAGGAGTTTTTTAGAGATTTTCCTCTGGTTCTCTAAATATATCATCATGTCTTCCGTAAAGAGTGAAAGTTTGCTTCTTCATTGCCAGTTCTGATTTCTTCAAAGGATTTTGGTTTTTAATCCATTCTACTATTTACTTCTGTTTCATGGGAGAGTTCATCCCATTCACAATTACATTTAAAATTACTAACTCAGTATTTCCCTCTATTTTATCTCCCCCTGTTTATACTTTTCTCTGTCATTTGCTCTTATGCCCTTCCCCATTGCTTTCCTCCCTTTCCCCTTTAACTTTTCTTTTTAATTTTGACTCTACCTTTATCTTTACTTTTTCTTTTGCCTTCCCTTTTATCAGTCCCCTCTTCCCCTTTCTTTCCCCTTTCCCCCTATTTCCCTATATGATAAGATAGATTTTTAAATGCAATTGCGTTATTCCTTCTTTGGGCCCAATTTGTTGAGAGTAGGAATTACTCAGTGTTTATACCATCCCTTCTTTGTCTCTATTATAATATGTCCTTTAACCTCTTCATGTGGTGTTGTTTATCCTCTAATGCCTAACCTTCTCCCAGTATAATTGTTCTTTTCATGTCTTTATCACTTTCACCCTGTCTTGTACCCAAAATATATTCCTTTCATTTGTCCCAGTAGAATTACAATTCTCAAGGGCTGATTGATTGATTTTAGAAACAACATTGCCTCATAGTTACTTCATACCCATAGCCTCTGACCAAGTCCACTCCCCTCTTCTGTCTCATTCTAAATTGTGTCTAAAAGCACTACCTCTAAACAAAACAAAATCATTTTATGACCTATGTATGTCCAATCCCTCTGACTACACTCTCTCCCTCTCTCACTGTAGTACTACAACCCCTGTTAACTAAAGTATCAAGTTCACTCCCTCCCTCTGTCCCTATGTTAATATAGTCTGTGCTAACTACAGTATCAAGTACAGCAAGATCACTTCATGGTTTATTTTTGTATAGACCCTCTAAGTATACTCCTTCCCTCTGTCCTGATAGATATATGAGCCTTGTAATAACATCACTTTATTATCCATTTAAACTCATAACTTCTATTTACAATTCCTCCAAATATATTCAACTCTGACTATTTAAAGTATAGGTTAAAGGCTCAAGACTTACCTTTTTATTCATCTCTTGAATCTATTTGAAGATCAAATTTTCTTTTTAGTTTTAGTATTTTCAATAAAAAATTTTGAAAGTATTCTATTTTGCTTTTCCCCCTGAAAAAAATAAGCTGAATTTTGCAGGTAGTTGATTATTTTTTATGATCCGGGATCTTTTCTCCTCTGGAATATCATATTCCAGGCTCTTCAATCCTTTGTTGAAGCTGGTAATTCCTATGTAATTCTGATTGTGCTTTCTTAGTTTTAAATTCCTTCTTTTTTTTTTTGATTGTTTATAGTATTTTCTCCTTTAGTTGAAATTCTAGTATTTATCTACAATATTCCTTAAAGCTTTTATTCTGAGATCTCTTTTTGGAACTGTTTGATAGGTTCTTTCAAAGACTATCCTGTTTTAGAATATTAGGGCAATTTTCCATGAAAATTTCCTGAAAGGAAATTTCCAGGCTCTTTTTCCTCCTCAAGGTTTTCAGGTGGTAAAATGATTTGTAAATTTTCTCTCCTGATCTATTTGCTAATTTGGCCATTTTTTCTAAGAATTACTTTAAATTTTCTTCTTTGTTTTAGCTCTTTGTCTTTGTTCAGTGGAATCTTGGTGTCTCATAAAGTCATTTATTTCCATTTGTTCAATTCTTATTTTTAGGGTTTTATTTTATTTAGTTTCCAGTTGATTCATTTTACTTTTTTATGAATTGTATTCCTTTTCCACTTGGTTAATTTTACTTTTTCATGTGTTTTATCCTTCTTCCATTTGGTTTAATTTACTTGGTCAATGTTATTTTTATGAGGATTCACATTCTTTTTCAAATTGAGAACTTTTTCTTTTAAAGGAGTTGATTTCTTCTATCAATTTTTTCATAATTCTCCTACATGGTTTCATTTCTTTTTTTCCTCATTTTTCTTCTTCCCCTCCTCCTTGGCATTTAAAATACTTTCTGAGCTCTTAAAAAGAGGTTTTAGATTTGAGATCAATCCATAAACTCCTTTGAAGCTTCACATGTAGGCAATTTGTCATTGCTTCCCTCTTCTGAGATGGCATTTTTATTGTCCCTATAAGAATAGTAACTTTCTATGAGTAGTGCTCTTTTTGGTTTATTCATTCATTTTCATCCCTATATACATGTATATTTTTAAGTTACAAAATTTCATTCCACCCTTCTCTCCTACTCCCCTCCCCTGAGCAGTGAAAAGTCAGGTTAGCATTGCACATACATATTTTGATAAACATGTTTACAGATTAGTTATTTTCGGTATGAAGAACTGGAATTAAGGGAAAGATATATATATATATATATATATATATATATGTATGTGTATATATATGTATGTATATATATATGTATGTATATATATGAGATAATTTTTATAAAGTCTTCATCAGATTTGAAGGGTTGTTTTTTGTTTTGTTTTGTTTTGCTTTTCTTCCTCTGGATGGGAATAACATAGTCCATAGCTGGTCTAATACAGTTGTCCTAGCTCTCTGAACTGCTGAGAGGAGCTGCTTCCATCCAGTTTGTTCATCTTACAATGTAGTTGTTGATGTGTACATTGTTCCCTTGCTTCTCTAGAGTCCAACCATTTATGGTTTCTTATAGAACAGTAGTATTTCATAGTATTCATGTACCATAACTTGTTTAGTCATTTCCCCAATTGATAGTCATCACCTTAATTTCTAACTTTTGCCACTATAAAAATAGCTGTTATGAATATTTTGGAACATGAAGGACATTTCCCCTTTCATAATTCTTCTGGATGTAGTACTAGAATTGGAGTTGCTGGGTCAAAGGGTATGAAAAATTTTATTGCTCTATGGCCATAGTTCTACATTACTCTCTAGAATGGTGAATCCATTCACAACTCCAACAGCAATGCATCAATATCCCAATCCTCCTACAATCTCTCCAGCATTGACCATTTACCCTTTTTCCTTATCTTGGACAATCTGATAGGCGTGAGGTGATTTCTCATTGTTGTTTTAATTTGCATTTCTCCAATCAATAATGCTTTGGAGCATTTTTTCATATGATTCTTTATAGCTTAAATTTCTTTATTTGAAAATTGTCTGTTCATATTCTTTGACTATTTATCAATTCAAGAATGAATTGTGACCTTATAAATTTGATGCAATTCTCTATACATTTTAGAAATGAGTCCTTAACCAGAACTTTATCAGAAAAGTTTTTCCCAGCTTTCTGCTTTTGTACTAATTTTGGCAGCCTTGATTTAAGTAGTGCAAAACCTTTTTAATTTAATATAGTCAAAATCATTCATTTTGTGATTTATATTGTGCTCTAATTTTTGTTTGGTCTTAAATTTATCCCTTGTCATAGATCTGATAGAGTATTTCTTGGTCTATTAATTTATCTATGGTGATGCTCCTTATGACTAAACCTTATACCCTCTTTTTCTTATTTTGCTAATTTTGATAGTTGAGTTCTTTATTGAAATAGAAGGGGTATGGTCCCAAGCTCTTTGTGCTGAGGCTTAGATATGCTAGGCTTTGCCTTTTGCCAAGATATTGCCTATGAATCCTGGCACTGCCCATAAAGAGGTTTGTTTCCTTCTTTATGCCAAGGTTTTTCCAATGAAGCTATTTATTGCCAAACCAGTACTATCTTTCCAGCATTCCAGGGCTCAGACTTTGTCTTCTGATCTGAGATTGGGACCCTCCTTGCTGGCCTGCTGCCATACTCGATGATTGAGCTGGGACCTGAGCTGTACTTTGACTGAATCTCCCACTAGTTTTGCCATTCTCTTGTGTATGCCAGGTTATAGTTCTCTTTTACCCAGAAATGACAGATCTTTACAGAAGATCCTCCATGATACCTTTTTCAAAAAACTTTTAGTTGCTATTTTATTTTTTGAATTACATGGTATCATTGTTTTTCATTATTCATCCATTTGCGAATTCATAAGTTAACCATTTTTCTAACACCATCCCTCCCCTTCTCCCTTCCCCTGGCAGCAAAACAGTCTGGTAAAAGGTATATTTGTGGGACAGCTAGGTGGCACAGTGGATAGAGCACTGACCCTGGAGTCAGGAATACCTGAGTTCAAATTTGGCCTCAGACACTTAATAATTACCTAGCTATGTGGCCTTGGGCAAGCCACTTAACCCCCAGTTGCCTTGCAAAAAAACCCTAGGAAAAAAATAATTATTCTATTAGCTCTTATTTGATTTCTTTAAATTTACTTTATTTTCTGAATCATGCGACTACATAATTCATTTACCAGCTTTTTCAAATTCATTTTCATCCTTAATCTTTATCACATCATTTATCTGAGCATAAGAACATCATTGTAATTATTTGAAGAAGTAGATTGAAAGAGTTTCATAGCCAAAGGATAAAGGAGTTGTCTAAAAGAATTCCATTGTCCTTTTTGAGTGATATTTCCAAATGATAATTCTATAAGTCAGTGTCCAGTGATAGAGGGAAACATTAAAAAATATTAAAAAAATGATGGATTGCTCCCTCCTGAGATCATATATAACATTCTGAACTTTATAAAAAGGAAAGAAATCATCATCAGTCCTCTGATATCAAGAAGGATCATTACATTAATTTGAATTTTGAATTATAGTGTCTCTTGGCCATTATATGAAGAATTTTCTACTCATTAAATATTATTTTGTTTTAACTACTATCACTTTGCAAATTGTTATCTTCTGAATACTTTGCTGCATAAGACTTTATAAACTTACCTGATATTTCTGAGTGTCTTTCATTCACCATTGCATAAATTGAAATAAAAGTGCATTCACATATCACAATTGCTTCAAAACACCCCAATTTATGGCAATTATTTTCTTTCTGAGGTTTTTAAGTTCTTCAAGTTTTTGTACCCAAAGTCTATGCTGCCATATATGAATTGTGAAAAAGTTTACAAGAGAAGAAATTCAATCTATTAATAACTGCATGAAAATGTGTTCTAAATTACTAAAAATCAAGCAAATATAAATTTTAAAAAAAACCAGAGTTAGCACCTCTCCCACATCGAATTATTAAATGTGAGAAACCTAATTGTTAGAGGAGTTTAGAAAGCCAGTCATAGTAATTCACTGCTAGTTTTACTCTGAATTGATTCAAATATTCAAAAAAAATAATTTATAATTACGTTAGAAAAGTTATTAAGTTGTTCATACCTTTGGATCTGATGTTGGTAAGACAGCAGCAATCAACAGCTTATATAGTTTAAATTGTTCATAAATTCATTGATAAAAAGTTAGAGACAAAATGTAGGTATAATATTCAGAACATGTCAGAACAATCTGCAAAAGATGAAATTCAATAGGGATAGATAAGTTTTATGTGAATTACATGTGTTAAAATTAACTTTAAAATATGGTATAGTTATATAATAAATTGTCTCAAAAATATGGTGAGGAGTAGAATCAAGTGAGTAAGATGATGGATCATTGTTGCTGTACTCTCTAAATTTTTCCATCTTAATAGTTTTGAAATTATTTGTTGCATTGAATTCTATAATGGTAAACTAATTTGGAAAATAGATCAAGGAGAAACAATGGAGAATTACTGAATTCCCCAGTTGACAAAAGGTCGAAATATATGAACAGACAATTTACAAATGAAGAAATTAAAGCTACATACAATCATATGAAAAAATCCTCCAAATCATTATTGATTAGAGAAATGCAGTGAGGTATAACCTCAAACCTATCAGATTGGCTAATATGAGAAAAAGGGTAAATAATCAATGGTGCAGATTGGGACATTCAATGATGCATTTCTGGTAGAGTTGTGAATGAATCCAACTTATTAAGAGAGCAATATGAAACTATGTCCAAAGAGCAATAAAACTGTTTCTACCCGTGAACCTAGCAATTCCAATTCTAGGACTATATCCAGAAGAAATTGTAAAAAATGGGAAAAGTCCTATATGTTTCAAAATATTCATAGCAGCTCTTTTTATAGTGGCAAAGAATTGGAAATTGAGGGGATGCTCATCAGTTGGGGAAATGGCTAAACCAGTTATGGTGCATGAATACTATGGAATATTATTGTTCTATAAGAAATCATAAATGATTGGACTATAGAGAAGCATAGAGTGACTTCCAGGATGTGATGCTGAGTGAAAGGAACAGAACCAAGAGAACAATGTACACATTAGCAACAACACTGTGAGACGATGAACACTGATGGAAGCAGCTCCTTTCAGTAGTTCAGAGAGCTAGGGCAACCATATTAGACTGTCTATGGACAATGTTATCCTATCCAGAGGAAGAAAAACAAAACAAAACAGAACAAAAAAAATCCTTCAGAATCTGATGAGCATTTTATAAAAATTATCCTTTATGTATCTCTTTCCCTTAATCCTAATTCCTAATGCCAAAAATGACTAATTTGTAAATATGTTTCTCAAAAATATGTATGTACAGTGCTAATCTGACAGTTTGATGCTGAGGGGAGGAAGGTGAGAAGGAAGAGTGGAAGGAAATTTTGTAACTTAAATTTGCATATGGCTGAAAAGATAAATAGATAGATAGATAGAAAGATAGATAGATGATAGATAGATAGATAATTATGGAGTCCTTAAAAGTCATTATAATAATTTTTTAAAATATATAGCTTTGTATTTCCTGAAAAATGTAATCAGATAGAAGTTTTCTAAATCACTATTGAATTGAGAAATTCAAATTAAAACAACTCTCACAAATTAAAGCAAATTTAAATTCATCAGAAGAAAACAAATATTTTCCCCAATTTTTGACATTCATTAAAAAAATTAAATTTCAAATTCTCTCCCTCTTTCCATTTCTGGCCCTTTTCATTGAGAAGGCAAACAATTTGATAGATCATATTTGTGTAATAATATAAAACATTTCCGTGTTAGTCATGTCAAAGAAAACAAAAAAAAAACAAGAAAAATTAAGTAAATTATGTTTGCATGTATATTTCGTTGCAGATGGATAGCATTTTTTATCATAAGCTTTTGATCAATGTATCCTTGTAAATAGCTAAGTCATCAACAAGTGAATGTGTGGTTACTCTATGCAGTATGCTCATGGTTCTGGTCATTTCACTTTCCATCAGTTCAAATAAGTCTTTCCAGTATTCAGAAAAGGAAAATAACACATGCTGGTTCTGTGCAAAAATCAGTACACTAATGCACTGTTAGTAGAGTTATGAAGTAGATCAAGCATTGAGGACAATAAATTGGAACTATGTTCAAGTAGCTATAAAACTGGGTGCCTATTTTGATCCATTAATACTACTACTAGTTCTATATCCCAAAGAGTAAAGAAAAAGAAAAAGGACCTATATGTACAAATAAAATTATAACTATTGTTTTTGAGATGGTAGAGAATTGGAAATTGAAAGGATGTCCAATAATTAGAAAATATCTGAAAAATTGTGGCATATGATTGTCATTGAATACTATAGTGCTTCTAATTAATGTTAAATGTGATGGCTTCAGGAAATCTGAGAAGAGTTATAGGAATGTAGGTAAAGTGACTCTGAGGAACATTGTAACTAACAACAACACTGCAATTGTAATCAACTATTGATATAATCATATGATTTCTAATGTTGAACCAGCCCTGCAATCCTGGAATAAATTGTATTTTCTAATGGGCACATGAACTTTGTAATATCCTATTATTCTACAGTCTCCTTTCTTGTATCTTTTTTAATGTTTTCATCGGTATTAAGAAAATTGTTCATAGTTTTCTCTGTTTTTCTTCTTGGTTTGAAAAAATATAAAAGAGTTAAGGGATTTACATTTCAGTCTTTGGTTATAATTCAACTAGATCCTTTGAGAGGGTCCTAAATCCATAATAACTACAATTCATGAAACATTTATGGAATCATGACATTTTAAAAGGACAGGGCAGAAGCAACTTTGAAATCTCATTGACCCATAAATCTCTGGGAAGAGTTTTAGCTATAACTTGACTTCATATCCTGTCATTCATATTGCTTTTGCGTTTTATGTTTTTTTTGTTTGTTTGATTTCTCTCATCTTAATGAAATTGGAAGAAGAAAATTTACCTCTTGTTCTCTTTCCACATAGTACATAGAGTCCTACTGAGTCCTTATTGAGGAAGAGATGAGCCTTTAGAAAACTAACCTACCTAGACTAATGTAGCATATTAGTCTGGTTTTAAAGTTTCTGTTTCTATCCAATCATTTCTAGATTACATGTACATATGGTAAATCAAAGATCCTTTCTGTATTATCTAGCCTCAATTTTACTATGGTTTATAGGCCTCTAAAAGTTCCTTTGTGTATTGCAATCCTACATTAAAAAGCAGGGCTATGAGGTCATTTGAAAATTTATGATTCAAATGTTATTTTAAATGTCTATTATATATACTATATACTCATGTGCATCATCTGCACCATGCCTAAAGACATTATTTTACTAAAAAGTGAATGCTTCTTTTTAAATTTTGTCTTTGTAGCCTAGCCCTAAGCAAAGAGTTGATACCTAGTGAATGCTTGTGAGTTTGAACTGGATCTCTCTATAAGTAATTAATAAGCCCCAGGATAATCATTTATAATTAATATCCATGATTCTAACACATAGTGGGCATTTTGTGAATGTTTATTGGTTTTTACTTGATTCAAGTATAAACATAATTAGCGAACCCTAGGGCAATAATTAATAGGCCATGTTTGATCCTTCTAGCATATGATAGGTTCTTAGTAATTGCTTGTTATTTTGGATGGATTCTTATGCAGACATGATCAGTATATACCAAAGCAGTCATTTATGGGTCACTTGATGATACTTAGATAGGATCACCTTTCCTTCAAGGATAAGAGAAGATTCAAATATATATAAATATCAGTATGTAGGTGTAGGATGCATGTGCCTATTAAGTACAATATCTTTTTCCTTAATAAAAGACCATGGCCAAAAGGTCATGCCCATTATGAGTAACCTTTCTAACATCATAAAATAAAATTTATACATATAAAAATATGAGACCTCTGCTTTCCACACTACAGATCAAAAGGAATATAACAACTATCAATATGCTTGTCAGTTTTTCAGAGGATATATTTGACTAGCATATTAGTCACTGAGCAGATACAAGAGAACAAAACCCACGCTATTCCATAAATTTGCTGGGCAACCAATGTTTTTCTCTGTTTAAATGATATTGACTGTTGTTCTTATCGAAAGGGAAATAAGTATGTGCTCAGAGTTTCTCAGACAACCATTCATCATTCTCTCATGCAAAAGATAGAACCCCCATGATCGGACACAAAGTCCAATGGAAGCTACAGTATTAGAAAATCAATAGTGGGTATTAGAAATCTCCCAGGCTAATCAGAACCCAATCTTCAGGCATGATGTACTCCTGCGGAAGCACAAAGTTAGAGTATAACTCAAATACTGGAACACCACAGACAGCAGCTTATTTTAAGCATTTAAGGGAAATGAAGGTCTTTAACATATACATTTTATATTTTTATTGCTTCCCAGTGAAGCCTCAGTACAATACTGTAGTGAATAATGATAACATATATTCCTCAAAACTGATGCTAACTAAGTCATTATGCCCAAATGGGATGAGAAGCCCTGCTGGGAGAAGCAATGAGATATGATTAGTAAGCATCATCTCCTCCTAAAATGAGAATGGATTTTGTAACCTCTTAAGCACACTATTAATATATGTAAAGGTAAACAACAATTGTCTCGTTACCTTCATTTGTAGATGATTTTGCTCCTGAATTTCAATTGGTTTCCAATTCTCTATGACAATATTGAGCAAAGTCTTTATTTTATTGTATGGAACATTCCCTGCCTTAAGTAACTCTGGGCGGGGGGGGGGGGGGGGGGGGGGGGAATCATGGCACATAATGAATACATGAACAAGTGAAATATCCAAAACCCAGAAAGACCTGAGTACTTAAAAGAAAAAACAAAAAAACTACATTCATTCAGTCTTTTTTCTCAGACCAATTTCCCAGATGGATTTCAAAGCCCTTTGTAAGATACCATTTCTGAAATCATTACCAATAAAATGAATAATGTTGAATTAGACATTTTCTGATTTTAAAAATATTGAATGTACAACCACTTTGAGTATAAGATGGGAAGGGGTAATGTAATCAATAATCAATAACCCATAACATATTGAAAGTAACAAACAGGTTGTTTAACCTCCATTTTATCAGATGAAAAGAGGGTCCTGAAGAAACAACCAATTAATGATATTATTTGAAATATCAATTTTTGAAAAAAATTTGAAAAGTTCTTAACCATTTTGGAAGTGGTAAAATGTATTCAACTTTTGGATTAAATAAAATGATGCTATCTAAGAAGTGTATTAATATTGGTTGAGAAGATGGTCACTACCTTTAGGGTTTGGATAAAATTAAAAATATATTTCAGGTTTAGAGATTTGAGTGTTATACCAATCCAGTGGTAGGAGAGGCATCTATCAAATCCATGAAAGAGATTTATTTTGGGAGAGTAAAATGGAAAACTTCTGTCTCCTCCTCTCCTTCTCACTGACTAGAGGAAATGCTTGTAAATTTTAAAAGCTCAACATTATTATGATATCTGAATCAGGTGAGGGGCAGTGTTTTCATTGTGAGGAAAAGAACAAATTAGACTGACTGAGCAATGATTGTTTAAAGACTCTACAAGGAAATCAACCATGAAATAAAATCCAACCAGAAAAGCCAAGCTGTAGATAAAAGAACAATCACCAGTTCTTCAGGAAAAAACAACAAAAAAAAACAACCCAAAATACTTATATCCATCGAGCAATTACGTTCACTCATTTGCCCTATGAACTCTCCAAAGTTTGTTCTCATTTTCCCCTGAATTCTTAATGTCCTCATGAGAGTGTTTCCTCAACTTTTGCAAATAAATTTTCTACCAAGTTCTCTTATTACAACCCTTTAGAAAAAAAATTATTTCTAAAAACTAATTTAGTCTGGTCTGCTAATTGATATCAATTTAAGATCAGAGTAGTGTGGGATTCTGAACTTTAGTATTAAAAAAAATCTTTAATATTTTCAGAGTTACTCCCTAGAAAATACAGTCATTCAGGCATCTGGAATATATTGTTCCTTTTTTGTATCAGACATTGTTCTAACAACTTAAGACACAAAGAAAGTACACCTCCCCCAAAGGAACTAACAAAAAAAGAACAGGACAGAACAAAACAAAGAAGAGCAAAAAGAAAAGCAAAAATAAGTTTAAAAAAAATCCTTGCTCTCAAGGAAATTACACACTAAGAGGTGAAAACATGCAACCAACTATATATATATATATATATAATCAAAATATGTTCACAATACATTGGAGGTAATCTCAGAAAAAAAGGTCTTAAAATTAAGGACTCAGGGTGGCTAGGTGGCGCAGTGAATAAAGCACTGGCCCTGGAATCAGGAGTACCTGGGTTCAAATCCGGTCTCAGACACTTCATAATTACCTAGCTGTGTGGCCTTGGGCAAGCCACTTAACCCCATTTGCCTTGCAAAAAAAAAAAAATTAAGGACTGAGAAAGATTTCTTTTTTAGGACTTTGGCTGACAATTAAAGGAAGCCATGGAAACTGGGAGTTAGAAATAAACAGAGTCCAGGTCATATGGGGTAGCCAGTGAAAATGCTATGAACAACCAGGTGGCATACTGGATAGAGCACTGACCCTGGAATCAGGAGGACCTGAGTTCAAATCCAGCCTCAGACACTTAATAATTACCTAGTGTGATCTTGGGCAAGTCACCTAACCCCATTGCCTTGCAAAACACAAAAAACAAACAAAAAAAAGAAAATGCTCAGAGAAAGGAAATGAAGTATTGTGTGAGTAAGATCATTATTAGTGGAAAGCTATCTGTGGAAGAGAGTAAGATTTAGATTGAAATGGGAGGAAGGGACCAAAATATAAAGAGTTCTACAAGATAAACAGTAGGATTTATATTTGATTCTGGAGTTAGGAAGTTACTAGAGTTTATTGAATAAAGGGTTGGCATATGAGTTCACACAAATAAGCCAATCAGCAACCTATTGCAGTAGTCCAGGTGTGAGAAGATGGGGACTTGCACCAGCATGATTACAGTATTATTGGAGAGAAGGAGGTATGGATGGAAAAGATTGCAAAGTTAGAAATGGCAGGTCATGAAAGCTGATTGGATGTGGGTTAACGTTTTAGAAAGGTTGAGAAGTTAAGAGAAGAAATAGTCAACTGACAACCTAGGAAGGTGACATAATAGTCTACAGCATTTACTATCATAATCATTTTTTATCATCAACTAATCTTAGGTTTTTATTTTATTTATTCATCCATATTTTATTTAGGGGAGATATTAAAAGCAGTAGAAAGTGAACTGGATTTGAAGTCAGATAATTTAGTCTAAACTCATAACTCTACCTTTTTAAAAATCTTAATTGACCTTTGGTAAGACTCAACTTCTATGAGCCTCAGGTTCCTCAATTGTACAATGAGAAGATTGTATTAAGTGAACTTTCTATGCCATCTATGACTCTTTCATTATGACAACGTTCTATTATGGGCTTTCAATTTGGTATAAATTTATCATTTTTTGACATGTCAGTAACATGACAAATTTATAGTTTACCATTTTAGGCATGGAACTTATTTTTAAATAAACAACAGTTCTTCTTAGATCATTTTGGATACTTTAATTTTTAATAATACCAAAGTAAAAAAAAGACGTTTTCATTTATATTGAAATATTAAAGTATCAAGGTCAAATTAGAAATAATAAATAACAGTTAAATGGAAGCTGAATAGTGAAAAAATGTAAGTATTCTGTATGACCAAAAGCTAATTAAGAAATTTACCCAGAAATGGCCTAGAAAGAGAAACTTCCTGATAGAAGTCACTTTCTCTTACATGTTGTTAACTGTCTAATATAAGATTAACCCTATGCCTGCACAAGCAAGTATCTGATATGATAATTATTTTACTTCATAGTATTTTTTGGAAGTCTTCCATATAGGAAAATGCTTACAAAAGTAGATTTTCTGGAAGAACCACAGTTTTATGTATTTGTAAGTAGTTCATTAATATGTATTTATTCCTTTAGTTCTTGAGCAATAGCTCTTTTAATATGGAAACAAATTCTCAAAGATTTAATTAGTCAGTGTTTTAGGCAAGAAAGTGTTTCTATGATTCTTTTAAAAGACACAATGACGGCTAGATTCTATCTGACAAAATTTGAGGAATTTTTTGACTGCTGATTATCAAACTCTGATAAGTGAAATAAATACATTTGACACAGTATTTTCTATTTGCATTTAAACCAATCTTTCTTTAACATTTAACTAACTTTTTTTTAACATTTAGCTGTTAAAATAAATTCATTGAGGTAGGGAGAGGTAATGAATGAGTAGCATATTATCTAATTTTAAATTAATAACTCATGCAGTTGCTCTGACATTAATATCAGAATAGTGATTTCAAATCTCTACTTCTCTTTGGATGAGTCTGGATTGAGCTCTAAGATAAGTTTGAAAAAAATAAAGCTTTGATCAAATATCATCCAAGTTTTGATAATCATTTTATGAAATATGTTCTAAACAAGGTTTTATTTTTAAAGAATCAAAGTTCATGGGATTATAGCTCCTAAGCTGGGAAGTCATATAAATGCCATCAGGTTCAACCCATTCATTTTACAAATGAGGAATGTGAATAATTTAGAGATTAAATAATATGCCTAAAATCACATTGTTTGTTACTTGTATCATTATGTCTCTTGTTCTGGGACTCGTGTGAAGAATAGACCAACTCCAGTGTTGGACTGTTTCCTGAACTTAGTGATAATTCAATAAGGTCATTTCAAGCTTCCAATATTTTGTTTTATTTTCTTATGCATTTTATTAAATTGTTTACCTTCTTGAAAATAATAAAATGTAGATAAAAAAGAAAAAAGAAAGAGGAGAGGAGGAATGCAAGAGAATAATGTAAAAGGGATTAGTTTTAGAAGATGTTTGAATATGATGAATAAGAACTTTCTAATTTTTTAAAAGACAATTTATATACAATAGAATACTATTGTACAGATGAGTGTCAGAATGTCAGTTAAAGTTTTTGGCATGGGTATACATAGAGATATTCTTCATTTAAAATAATATATAGGGGCAGCTAGGTGGCGCAGTGGATAGAGCACTGGCCCCGGAGTCAGGAGTACCTGAGTTCAAATCCTGCCTCAGACTCTTAATAATTACCTTGCTATGTGGCCTTGGGCAAGCCACTTAACCCCACTGCCTTGCAAAAGTCTTAAAAAATACATAATATATAACTTACCACATTTAAATCAAAGACATATTATCTGTAAAAAGAGCTTAGCACAGTGCCTGTGATAGTAAATGATATATTCCCTTCACCCCATTCACTCTCTTTTCTTATTTCTTACCTTAGCTTCTAGTTGGCTATTTTGTTTCTCCAAGGTAAATCTATTTAGAAAGAAGATGTTTTTAAATTTTTATGTCTATTGATTTACCACAATGATTTGAGCTACACTAGAACATTACTGTGAGAAATTACTTTAAATCATTAATAAATAGAAATGACCACTGAAGTCTTGAGTCTATAGTCTAACAGGTAATAATAAAATTATAGAATTGTAAAAATAAATTTATGTGATCATGAAATCACGTGGTTAAGGGAGAGCAAATTCCTAATAAATCAAATCAAGACTGAGCTTGCTTATCCTAATGGATAAGCATTGTAGTTGGTAGTGTGTAAAGATAAGGTTTGAATTTCTGATTTAATTTCTTTAGAGAGCCATTGTGTTGAGAGAGCTTCCTCTATTTCTGCAGATAGGCAGCTTCTCTACAACTTATGGTTCTGAAGATTTGCCAAGATTATTAGAAAAAATACCATGTCACCTAGTCATCTATCTATATCATAAGAAAGATTTAAATTAAGGTCTTCCTAGTTCTGAGGTGAACTCTGTATTCACTATGATACATTGTTATCTTGATTGTATATAATAGTCTTCTGTTCTCCTGATTATGACTGATTTCCCAGAAATGATTCACTTAAATAGCTTCACTTCTTTCCAATTTCAGATTTTTTTCCTCATTTCCTGTTACAGTTTATGTCTGAACTATACATATAGGCTCTCCTTTCCACAAATATTGTTATGTCATCTTATTCATCACCTGCTCTTTCTAGGTAATTCCTACCACCGCCCTTTCTTAACATTAATGCACTATATGAGAAAACCTCTGGAGTTGATTGTTTAAAAAAAATTATTTCTTTACTTCACCAATAACTATGTTGTCTTCATTTCTACATTTTCCAGAGTGGAAAACAGAAGAGAAACTTTCAAAAATGGCAAAAGATTAAATAATTTTAATAATGTAGAAAAATTTAAGAACTTATAGATATTGAACCTAGTTAACAGTAAAAGGCTTAATAACCACTTTCAAGTAGACTAATTCTAAAATATTCTCTATATATGCTAAAAATTCTAAATATGGATCTAATTTAGTGAACATATACTGATATAGGATGTATATGCCACAGAATTCTTTGTACTACAGGGGATTCCAAGAGGCATTAGACATAGTAACAATCTACTCTAAATCAGAATTAATTGGTGAAATTTGAACATATCAAAATTTAAATAGTTAATAATTCTTGGACATGCTACAAAGGGTATCATAATGCATCATGTGATTAAATTTTTAAAAATTACTGTAGAAAATTAGTGGATAGTAAGCTGAACCAGGAATCAAGAAATTTTGAGCTCAAATCTAACTTCAGTTATGTACTAGTTCTGGGCATATCAAATAACCTCTGTTTCTCTCAGTTTCTTCATATGTAAACTTGAGATAATGATAGAACCTACCTTCCAGGGTGGTTGTAAGTTTAAAATGAGATTATATTGATAAATTATTTTGCAAACATTTAATTGCCATATGAATTTAAACTATTTATTATTGTTGTTAATGTTGGTGCTGTTATTATATGAATGAGTGGTTATTGTGCCAGGAAAGGATCATGAAACATGTCTTGGAAAAGGATGATGTTTACTATGATAGATGGTAATGATTTAGAGAGCTAGGTTGGAGTAAGTAACCCCACCCCCCCCAGGAGAAGAGGCATGAGAATAGGCAATGGAATAGTAATGCACTAAGTATCTTTAGTATATATGATTTGTTAAAGAGAAAAAAGTCTTGTAATATAATAGTGAAAGAGAATATTGAGATTAGTCTATAAAATGGACTAATAAAAATATTGAATGTGTTTGAGCAATGCAAATATTTATTAAATGATATTTTAAGAGGAATCTTATGGCAATATGCTAGGTAAATTGCCAAGAAGAAAATCAGAAGTTAGAAAAGTCAAGAGATTGTTCAATGTGATTCAGTCATGAATATATGAGAGTATGTACGTGTTTTGAACTGGTTTTGTTAAGAAGAAATATTAAAAAGCACATACAAGAGTTATCTCTATGTAAGTATTTCAAAAATGAAGTAGGTGATTGGATACAAAGATTTGGGGATCAATGGGGTATCGATACAGAGCTGACCAAGCCATAATGGTCATTCATTCACTCTCATATGAGAACAAGGAGACAGAGATAAATTATGGGTTTCAGGGTCAGAGTCAACTGGGAAGTAACAGAGCTGGGTTCCCAACCTAGATACTGTTACTCCAAATGTAGCATTCTGTCCCCTGTAGCACAAGAAGACATGAAGAGTTCATGTAATTAGTAATCCAAGAATATTGTACACAGAAATCAGTAGTCTAAGAAGGGCAGTTGGTTTGAGAGAATAAGATGATGAAATGGGTTTTATAGATTTATTTAATTTTATGTGTTGGTCTGAGTCCAAGTGAAAAATGTTAGACAAGAAAGTAGAGATGTGAATTGGAACTTCAAAATTCTTAAGACAGAGTACGAAAAGAAAGGAATAATTGAAGGCAGAAAATAAGAAGTCATAAGTTCTGTGTAGGAGATTACCAAAAGAGGATTTTAATATCTATGGTTAAAGCTCAAGAAGATGAAGCGGCAGCAGAAAAAGATGCAGAAATAATCATAAATAAATCAACCAACATTGAGTAAGCTTCATATTGTGTCAGGAGAGCATACATAAAAAGAAAATCTTTCCTCAAGGAGTTGGTATTAAATAGAAGCTAACATGAATACATATAAGAATGTAAGAAAAAAAGCAAAAATAACCCATTTGTACTCATATACACATTTATACATATATGGGTTTTATATACATATATATATATATATATATATATATATATATATATATATAGTGAATGCACATGTGTCTTCTTTATGGAAATGTAGAATGTATGTTTGTGACTATCTAATTACCTATTTAGCTAACTATCACCATAATGAACTAGTACCATGTAACAGAGAAGACCTATATTCAAATTTGGTCTCAGACACTAACTAAGCATGTGACCCTGGGCCAGTTGCTTAACCTGTTTGCCTTTGTTTCCTCATCTAGAAATGAGGATAATAATAGCAACTGCCTCTCAAAGTTGTTACGAGGAACAAATGAGCTCATTGTTAAATACTTAGCACATTATCTTGCACATATTCCATATTATATTTTATTATTATTATTATTAATATTATTTTTGTTAGGGGACTTGTATATAATTGGATTTTATAGAGAAATCTGGGAATCAACTATTTCATACTTCTGCAAGATTGGACTTTCACCTCTATTAGGAGCAAAATAATAGGTTTGGTTGGATGATCATTCTCTCCCTCTCACATACTCAAAAGGGATAATGGACTTGGAATCATAAATCTGTACAAGAAAAGTATTATCCCTCTTGCTATTTCAGAATAAAAACTGCTTTTCCTTTTGAGTGGAAGAGAAAAATAATCTAGAAATTCATCACTTTTCAAGAAAAGAAAACTTCTCAGATTTCTTAGAATCAGAGGGAAATTGGAAATAGAAAAAATCCATGTTGCCTGCAGAAATGAAAACTTACAGGACCATTCTAGTAAAAATTCTGATCTTTTAGGTCAAAGAAAAATTGAGAGAAGCTTGAAAGAAAAAAGAATCATGAAGGGAACTCAGTAAGGATGGCTCATAATTTAGTAGCCACTGCAACCTAAAGTAATAGAAAGATATGTAATTTTATTGAAGGAAAAAGACATAATCTTATGATAAAAGATCATTTAGCCAGCAAAACTGAGTAAAACAAACGACAAAACTTGAACCTTCAATAAAGGGAAGGTTTGGAAGCATTACTAACAGAGATACTAGAATTACAAAGAAACTTTGAAATGTAAATGAGGTATTGAGTTATACATAAAGAGATAAGTATGATAAAACAAAATGAAATGAACTGGATAAACAGTTTATAAGATGCAAATATAACTATGAGTATCCCCTTAGAATTATATTATCTTTAGGGTCTTTGTCAATTATGGAAATTTGTTTTGTGACTTGGAAACTCATATTTATTTTACAATATTACCTTTTTTTCTCTTCATTGTATTTATAGAGAATCAATAGAGAAGATAAAATAAAAATCTAGGTTAATTACATAAAAACAATTTGAAATTGACACAAGCAATAGACACACTAGAAAATGCAATTTTTATCTTCTACATCCTTCTTTTTTAGTTATAACAATTTTTTATAAAGCAATGCCATGTCCTGTGAAAATAGTCCTTTAATGAAACTTCCCATACGGCATGTCTTTCATGAAAATGTTAAGATCATACAGGAGCCCACCAATGATAGAACCACAGAGATTATTTTCTCACTGATTCTCTGATAAATAACATCAAGAAAAGGATGAAAGAGAAAGTAATATGGCATTCACCAGCGTTCCTTGGATCAAGTCTAAATACAAAATGCTTTTCCTGTTATTAAAAAAAGATTTTGATGACAGCATTATGATAATGGCATCAAGCTTCAATATACTTCAGGATCTTCTCTGAAATCCATGACCAATCCATCAACAATATTTATTATGTGTCTTCTATATGTCAGATATAGTAGCAGATTCTGGGGCTACAAAAACAGAAAATGAAATTTTCCAGAAAACAGGAAGGTTATATTTTATTAATATCACACACAAGCACAAAAAAGACTATATTTTCATAGATTATGCAGTAATAAGGGCAACCCTTGAATTTTCACTATCGTACATATACACATAGCCAACATAAATATATATATATACATATGACTATATATATATATATATACATATATTTATATATGTATATACACACAGAGGTATAGCATGATAAACTATGATGATAAGTGAATTTGAAGAGGAGGCAGAGATTGATCAAGGCATCAGGAGAAAACTACTGGGAACTTTGTGTTATCCCAAGAAGATCCGAGCTCCCAAAGCCCTTTTTTAACACAAACACAAGGGATATCATGAACTCAAATCGAAATTGTGAAAGACAATAAAAATTTCAAAGACAATAAAAAGACACATAGTATAGCTAAATTACAGCATTATTAAAAATAAAGATTGCACACAAAAGTGGTGAAATTGATAGAGTGAAGGGCAAAAAACTGGAAAGTTTATTGATAATGTATTCATAAAATAGCAGTAAAATCAGAGGAGGGCTTCCTGCCTATTCTGAAGATTTTTGGAAGGATATGGATAAGATTTAATCAAGATGAGATGAAGTACATGGGTTGTAATTTGCATTGGCAGAGAAAGTTGCCACATCAATGAGATGATCATGCTTCTTCTAGATCTGGTCACATTTGCATTATCATAAATAAAATATTTTGATTTGTTTGACATTTGTACACAATTATTCACTAAATTTAGTCAAAATCTGAATGCAGTAAGTGAATATCTTTCTGAAAATCATAGTGCAGGGTATCTTTATTTTATATGGTTCCATGCTTTATGTAGAAAAGAAACATCTGATTATATTTTTTAATTGAAATCTTAATGATCATATGAATTTACCTAATACTGTTTTTAAGAGAAATTGTTGGAACCAAATAATCTTTCTTTATGTGACTTACTTATATCTTCTTTCTCCTATATTTTTATAATTGTCATAATCATAGTAAAAAATCAGTAACAATTATACTATATTTCAATTTGTTCTTTAGTTGAAGCTCAATATAAAAATATGACAAGTTAATTTTAGCAAATTGTGTGACAATTTCAATGTTTTTTCAGGCTTCACTAAAGTAGAAATTCAAGAATGTTTTTCTTTAAAAAAAATATAATCTGACATAAGGCAAGTTAACCCAAAAATTTAAGAAAGGACTTTATTATCATAATACTAGAATTGAAAACTGACACAGTAGATGACAGTCAGAATTCAAAAGGATCTTGACAGATAACAGAATAACTCTGAATCCACTGAAATAGATTTCAATAGGAATTAATGTAAAGTCTTATTCTTGGGTTCAAAAAAATCAGCATTCATTCCATAAAATATTTTGGGGAAGAATATAATTACACAGAAGTTGTGAGAAAAGATTTCAGATTTTAGTGAATTCCAAACTCAATATGCATAATCAGTGTGCGAGGCCAAAAAATTGATTATGATCTTGGACTACACCAAGAAGAGTGAAAATAATCATTATACTCTGTCCTCATTTGACTATCTTTAAGATTCAAAGTTCAATCTTTAGTATCATATTATGAGGACCTTAATTAATTGGAGAGTGCACAGAGAATTATAGCAAAGATGGTAAAGCTTTGGTTCAGTGTTATATGAGCACAAATTGAGGGGACCAGATATGTTTAGCTTGAGAAAATTAGTACAAAGATCAGAACTAACAAGTATTTGGAAGATTATCATTTAACAGAGAGACATGTTGTATCTGGACCCAGAGAACAGAACAAGGGGAAAAAAAGGGGATCAGTCAAAAAAAAAGCTTTAACGTCAAGAAAATAAAAACTTGCTTTAAAAATTCACTGCCAAGATAGATGTTGGTTCCTCTTCCTTGAAAACTTTATTTCTCCAAACAAAAAAAAAGGTCTCCAATAGAGACCAGGTAATCGTGTATATGGTATGATATACTGGAATTTTTTTTTTCTATTGCATGACTGATGAGATCCTTTCTACCTTTAAAATTCTCTGATTCTATTTAAAATAGATTTTAGTACAGTCAAATACACAAGCATTTATTAAGTGTTTCCTGTTGCTAGGTACTCTACTATGTATTGGGAATACAAAGAGGCAAAAACAGACTGTTCTCAAGTGCTCATCGTCTAATAAGGGAAAACAATGTGCAAATAATGATGTGCAAACAAAATATGTACAGGAGAAATTAGAGATAATCTCAGTGGAAAGACACTAGTATTAATGGAAAAGATTTCTTAAAGGAAGGTGAGATTTCAGCTGAGACTTGAAGCCAAAATGGAAAGGAGGAGATAGATCATTTCAGAAATATGGAACAGCCAGTAAAAATACCCAGGGGCTGGAGACAGAATGTCTTGGGCAAGGAAAGAAAGGAGGCCAGGGTCACTGTATAATAGAGTAGAATGACTGGAAATATAAGATGGAATGTGATTATGAAAGGCAAAAAGGAAATAAAAATAAATGCTTCATTTAATATCTCCAAATAATTTGAATCTAGCTTGTACTTTTTCTTTCTCTATTGACTGCTTAGTATTTATTAGGTTCATATGCTCAGTATGTCAGAGGCAAAACTTAAACTCAGACCTTCCTTCCTTCAAGACCAGTAGTTTTCTCCACAGAATGCATCATCCTGCCTCTCTTTCCATATTCCTCCCTTTAATGATTATCTCTCTGTCTCTGTCTCTGTCTCTGTCTCTGTCTCTCTCTGTCTTTGTCTCTGTCTGTCTCTGTCTCTCTCACTGTCTCTGTCTCTCCTCCCTCTCTTTCTCTATTTTCCCTTCCTTCTCTCCTTGTCTTTCTTAAATCCTTTAACCTTTAATTATTAAATATACTTTAAAGTTATTGAAAATATTCCTTATTAATTAATAGCAAAAAGCATAACTATTTCAGTTAGGTATATTTATTTGGGCTTTCTAAATGTACAAATGTGACTCATAGATTTTCTGAGAGTGGACAAGGAAAGCAAATTCCAGTCAAGGTGGATTACTCTTATCTTCAGTCTCTGAGAGAAAGGTCGAAATAGAATTAGATGATTCTTCTTCACTTCAAATATCTAGGACAAGAGCATGAGTCTGACTCCAGAATGAAATCTGATTCCTTGGTTACTCTTTAGGATGTGGGTAGTGTGTAGCTCAACCATCAATACAATTTTGCTCCTTTCTACCAAATCCTATGAAAGATCATCGTAATTAATGTGGAAATATATTTATCCAAGCAAAGAGAAATCAAATGTGTTATTCAGATTAAAATATGTTAAATAATACATAAAGGTGAATGAACTTTACTGGAAGGAGTGACAGAAGATGTCACATTAAACCAAAAGAGAAGACCAGTTCTCACCCAAGGGGAAAAAAATCCTCTTCTTCTCTAGGAAAGCTAACTATAAATCAGATTCAAGTTGAAGAGACTTTATATGTCCTAAATAATCAAAGTCCTGCTTTCCTGCCTAGAGTAAACTCTCTATATATCCCCTAAGGAATTCTGAAACCATCTCTATGTATCTCTGTCATAGACATTTTTCCAAAATATCTGCAATCAAAGATCACAAAATGAAAGTGACTGAAGAGGATGACTTTGCAATCCATATACTCAATTTCTTATCACTACCTCTGCATTTGATTCTTTGAGTCTAAATGCAATTATATAATTAGTCTGGTGCTGTTTTGGTTTTTTAAAGCTAGAAAAGAATATAAAAGATTTGTTTTAATAACTCTGTATTTCTGACAGTAGTACATTCAAAAGGTTCTGAGGATTCCAGATTCATGGTTATATCTACCACTAGGCTACTGAGGTGTTTTGTACTTTTCTCTAACATTTCAAAAAGAATAGATTTCTACAACATTTGCATTTTCACATGACTATTGCCAGACCCATGCTATAATGTGTCTAAGGAATAATAGTAATATTTACCATTTATGTTGTACTTTGAGGTATGCAAAGTGTTTAATAAAAATGCTTTGATCCTCATAATAACCCTGAGATTTAGGTCCTATTATTATTTAAAAATGAAGAAATTGAAATTTGTTGGTTTGCTCAGGTGATAAGCTGGTAAATGAGGGAGGATAGATTAGAACTCAATTCTTAGACTTGAACTCCAAATCTAGAACTTTGTTTTATGCTACTAACCTTCCTTCATAGAAATGACAATGTGATCAGCATGATTATCTTGAGACCCATGATGACTTTCTTTTCTGGCCCTGTTTTAGTTTTGCAAAGCTAGAAAAGAAGATAAAAGATTTATTCTAATGACTTGCATTTCTGATAGTAATACATACAAAAGGTTCTGTGGATTCCAGATTCATGGCTATATCCAACACTGGACTACTGAAGTGTTCTGTACCCTTCTCTAACTCTTCAGAGAGAATAGCTTTTTACACATTTGCACTTTCATGTGACTATTGCCAGACCCATTCTTGTCTGCCATCCAAGAACTATAAATTGATGGTGCTTTGTTTCTGAGGCTCTCACTCATGAAAAGGACAAATCCTTCAAAGTACATTGCCCCTTTAGCTCAGCAGTACCTTTCTCATCTCAGGTTTTGTTGGCACTGGATTCTCTATCTACAGAGCTGTGATCACATTGGATATAGAAGCAACATGTACCAAAATGTAGGTAAATTGTTGCAGTCCATTTTTACTCATATTGTTAGGACCCACTGCACCTATTTATATATATTTGTATATCTCTTTAAAAATTGTTACACACTAACAAAGTCTTTGCTCCTTTAAAGTCCCTAATATTAGAGAAGAAAATAGACAGAAATCTGTTCTACTCTTCCTGCCTCCCACTTTCAACATCTTGGCTAAAGTTTTATTTTATTTATACCATAGCATCGAACCTTGCACCAACAAGGTGATTCACTGCCCATGGAGCTGTCCCTCTCAGACTCTTTGTTTCTCTTGTTACTTTCTCAGAAACTGGTATCTCTCACAATATCTCAAGTTTAAACTTCCACTGTTGTGCCCTTTAGAGACATGGCTCATGTCCAGAGAAAAATGCCAATTGCTGTCTATGGTATCTCTCTACCTCAGGGGGTATAATCTCATCCTTACTCACAGAAGAAATGGTATTTCTAGATTTAATTGTGACATTCAGTTTCTCTGTAGGAATTCCTCCCTTGATTAGGAGGGCTCCTTTTTTCAATCAACTCTTCTCTCAGAGAATGAATTAGTGCCAAATTACCCAGAATTGCAATCTACTGTCAATTCCTGAGGTATGTTATCACAGTCAAAATTTTTAGCTAAGCCTAGAAGAAAACTTTCTGAGTTGTCTTACCTGAATAACATTAGTGGCCTAAGCCTTAGACTTTTCTGCATGTATTACTTAAAATGTCATTATTCTTAAAACCCTGGGTCTTAATGATAAAGTCTGGATGCAGATCAAATCAGGGGTTTTTTAATTTTTCTTTAATTTTTCTTGAGTTCTGTCTTTTTTTTTTCAACATGGCTAGTATGGAAATATGTTTTGCATGACTGCACATGTAAAATCTATAGCAAATTGCTTGAATTTTTAAGTATAGAGGAAAGGCAAAGTAGAGAGAAAGAAAATTTAGAACTCAAAATGTTAGAAAATGAATGTTCAAATTGATTTTGCAAGTAAATGAGAAAAAAAATAAAATTTAAAATAACATAGCTCTGGCACTTAATAGTAGAACTCTGAGTTTTTCAACTACATAAGTACTAAAATATCACTAAACTGACTCACTTTCTCGTGTTTTTTTTGGGGGGGTTGCTTATTAGCTTCCAAATCAATATGAAATATTAAGGCAAAAAAAGTGCAGAATTACCACAATAAAGTTTGACTGAATTAATACTATTCTTAAAAATATAGTTGAATTGCAACTGAGATGAATCCAAGTTATGAAGATAGTATCAATATATTTTTCAACTATCATAGTATAATTAAACTATTAAAACTTATAACAATCATAGCACATGAATAATTCAGCAAGAGACAAATCTATAACATCTTATGGGAGGATCAAGTAGGCAATGGAACCAAGCTAGTCTGAGTAAATATTTTATATCATAAAGTTTCTTTAATTAACATAAAAGTTTCTTCTAAAAGAACAAGGATTGAAATAAAATTATCTCCACTTCTACAGAAAACAATGTCACTGCAGAAAAAAAGGAATAAAATTTGATTTCCAGAATTGAGATGTAAAATATTTTAAACTATAAAGGACAAAGAAGACACTAATAGTATTTACAAATGATCTATTGGAAAGATCCAGGCATTCCCTTCAAAGAAAAAATAAACTGAAAATAACCTTTCTATCAAAGTATCTTCAAAAGTAATATGTATTAACCTCAGAAAAGTAGAAAACATCTAAATTGGAAATATATGCATATACATATGTTTATATGTATGTATGAATGTATGTATGTATGTATATATGATTCACTTAAGATTGGAAAAATTAAGATCTAAGTCCACTAGTGTCCCAAAACTTGACCGGTTAGAAGGCATAGAGTGCTGAGCCTGAAGTTGGGAAGGCCTGATTCAAAATCTGGCCTCAGACACTTACAAACTGTGTGACCCCGAGCAAGTCATGTAATCCTGTTTGCCTCAGTTTTCCCATATGTAAAATGAGCTAGAAAAAGGCAAACCATTTGGATATCTTTGACATGAAAATCCGAAATAAAGTCACAAAGAGATGGACACAACTGAAAAATGACTGAACATCAAACTCTAGCAATAATTTTTTCCAGACTTGAGAGAGATTTATCATATGAGCTTTTTTACTGAAGAAATTGGCAAGTGATCCAAATTAAGGATTAATTTATTTTTTTGATTGTCTAGACCTTAAGAAAGTGATGGAGAAAAATGCAAATGATGCAAATTACATTTGAAAAATACTTATTGTATACATTAAAAAAAGCTTATATGATATATTAACATATCTCTGGGCTAAGAACCCTTTTTTTAAGGTTTTTGCAAGGCAAATGAGGTTAAGTGGCTTGCCCAAGGCCACACAGCTAGGTAATTATTAAGTGACTCAGGTACTCCTGACCCTGGGCTGGTGCTGTATCCACTGCACCACCTAGCCCCCCGGAATAAGAACTCTTAAGGGTGAATCTTGGCCATGCAATTCAGAATGAAAGTCTAACTTAAATATTGGGTTTCAGTAAATTTATTATGGGACCATTCTTTTTTCTTTTTTTTTTTTAGGTTTTTGCAAGGCAAACAGGGTTAAGTGGCTTGCCCGAGGCCACACAGCTAGGTAATTATTAAGTGTCTGAGAACGGATTTGAACCCAGGTACTCCTGACTCCAAGGCCGGTGCTTTATCCACTATGCCACCTAGCTGCCCCCGATGGGACCATTCTAATACAAAATATGGCTTAACCTGAAAATCTCCAATTAAATTTAAAAAAAAATAAAGGCGATATCAAAAATATCAAAAACAATGCTAACCTGACAGCCACTGAGGGGAGGAAGGTGGGACAGGAGGGTGGTATAGCCAAAATAAGCAAGTGCATATGGATTAAAAATAATCATAAATAAATGAATGAATGAATATATGAATAAAAAAATAAACTAACAAACAAAAGAATGAATGAATGGGTGGATAAATGAATAAATAAATAAACAAACTGAACAATCAAATAAATAAATGGCTGAACAAATAAACAAACAGACAGACAGACAGACAGACAGACAGACAGACAGACAGACAGACAGATAGATAGATAGATAGATAGATAGATAGATAGATGAATAAATAAGGCTCACATCCAGAGAAAATCCCCTCAAGGGACAGTTACCCTTCGAATTCCCCAGGGGAACAGCTTGGAAATGATGAATATACTGAATTTTCCAAAGTATTTCTCTACCCTGGATTGACTTCTCTCCATGTGTCTCCTCTAAGAAATTCTTTGATTCATTATTTCCCTCCATACATAGCATGTGACATTGGGTTGTTAGTTTTTTACCTCTCTTGGTAGAGAACAAGATTCATATATAATATTTTAATCTAGAAATGATCCAAGAAACTTTTAATAAGGACAGAGAACAATCTCTTCAAAACATAGGTCCACAAGATTCAATTTCTCTCACTATACAAAGTAGTCTCCTCTCAAAACTCTTCTTTAAAAGATAAAGTTGAAAGTAGTTTTATCAGAAAAGATTTCTCCATCTCCATTTTCTATTTTCTTTATCTGTCCACCTATGATGAGTTTTGTATTATGCTTACTTTTCATAGAATTATCTTTATAATATTTTTTCACACTGTTATATACTTGATTAGTTGATTCTTGTCTTTCATTATTGAAGACGACCAAAATGACATCACTATGTTTGAGACATATTATGTGTTTTACTATGGCTGATCAGCCCAACATGAGTTCTGACTGCTCTAACGCAGGTTGGGCACAAATAGTTGACTGTGGGGTGGGTACTCTAAACTTATAAATGTCATATATCCTTTGAGCTGTTTCCATTCTGCTTTCCTCATAGAGCTCAGCCCCCTCACCGATGAGGGCATGCCATGCTGTGCAGTCCTGTGCCAGTATCTTTTAAACTATACAGTCAATTCCAAAGTTCCTAAGAGAGACTTCAAGATATCCTGTTATTGCTTCTTCTGTACCCCTAGTGAGTGCTTGCCCTGTGAGAGTTCTCATAAAAAGTTATTTTCACAAGTATACATCTAATATTCTTACAATATGTGGGACCAGCCCATCTTAGTTGTCCTCTTTGTAGTATTGTTGGAATGCTGGGCAGTTTAATTTGATAAAGGACCAAGTGTTTGGTATCTTCTCCTGCCAGGTGATCTTCAGAATCTTCCTAAGACAATTTAAATGGAAGCGATTCAGTTTTCTGACATGGTGCTGGTAGATTATTCAGGTTTCACAGACAGCAATGAGGAAAAGGGAATAGATTGTCCTGTGACAATCACAGGGCTATTTCTCTTTTAGTCATTGCTAACAAGATTTTTTTCCCAGAGTCCTTCTCAATAGGCTGATCCTGGAAGATGATCACCTCCCTGAGAGCTAGTGTGGCTTCAGAAAGGGTCAAGGAACAGTCAATATGGTGTTTGCTACTTGACAACTCCAGGAAAAATTCCAGGAACAGAACAGAGGTTGTATACATCATTTGCAAATTTGACCAAGGTCTTTGATACCATCATTCATCAGAGTTTATGGAAAATTATGTCAAAATTTGGTTTTCTGGAGAAGTTCATCAGTATTGTATGTCAGTTCCATATCAGCATGCATGCCAGGTTCTGGATGGTGGATGATGTTCTCGCACTTTCCTGGTCACCAATGGAGTGAAACGAGGTTGTGTCCTTGCTCCCATGCTTTTTGGCATAATGTTTTCAGTCATGTTATCAAACACCTTCACTGAGGATGAGAATGGTCTCAAGGTCAACTACCCCAAAGATAATAACTTCTTCAACTTGAAAAGGCTTCAAGCCAAGAACAAAGAGCAGAGAGTGTTGGTGCAGGATCTTCTGTTTGCAGATGATTGTTCACTCAATGCAGCCTCTGAAGATGAGATGCAACAAAGCATGGATCAGTTCTCATCAGCCAGCACCTCACCATCTGTAAGTGGAACCATCAATTACAGCAGAAGGAGAAGTTGTGAATACTGTGGACAAGTTCACTTACCTTAGCCGTATCCTTTCCAGGGAGGCACATATTGACAATAAGATTGATACTCACATTGCCAGAGTTAGCTCAGTGTTTGGGAGGCTCGGAAAGAAAGTATAGGAGAGAAGAGGTATTAGACTGATTACCAAACTTAAGGTATACAGAGCCTTTGTGCTAATACTTAAGATAATTCTAACAAGACTGAAATCTTCCTTCACCCCTTCCACTTCCTCCATTTATTCATAGATGCCTCATAGACTGCCAGAGGTCAAAATGCAAACTAAAACACATTCCTCTTGAATCTACAGGAAAAAATACCTGAAGGAAAGTTAGTTATAACAACTCCAAACCATCAGTCAAAATTTCCTTTTGTACAATATTCCATTTGTCTTTTAAATATACAACAATATTATTTGGAATCTTTCTCATAAAACCTAGTAAAACTTTTTTTTTTATGATTCTCCCCAGAGGTAAAACTTTTCAGATTCTTAAAAAAATAATTTAATGTACATTAGATGTACATTAATGTTAAAATAACACATATTATATATTTATCTATAGATGACCTATTAAACAATGTAATGCTTCTGGCTTGTAGAAATCTTCTCCACTCCTTTTCTGAACTAATGTCCTCCTTAATCCTCAATAATTTCTACTTAATGTAGAAATGTTTCTTTAAGTAGAGATACATAGGTTTCTATATGAAGAGATTAGTTGACTTTAAATATCTTTCACAGCAATGCTCTCTATCAGATGAGAAATTAGCTATAAAGCAGCATGTTTTGATTGTTGCTTATTTGAAGCAATTTTAAAAATATCTTTAATAGTTATTTTGTGTCAAGAATATGTGGGGTTTTTTCAAATCTATTAAAAATTTCTTCTTGTGCTTAAGTACTCACATTCAAGTTTTTCTATCAAAACTCCATTTATTTTTTAAAATATCTTCAATTTTCCCACCCAAAGAAAGATTTTAAGCAAAATGTTCTCATCTTTTTTTTCCCAATAACTGATCACAAATTTGAATCTCAAAGTAGCACTTATTTTCTAATATTGAATGTTCAGATATCAACTTCCCCTTATCCAAGTTATAATTCTCCCTAATTCACTTGATGTATTTTGTGTTCATAGATACAATAGGAAAACACTGTGCTTTTCTATATTTGGATGGTTATGTTTTTGTATCAAATGATTACAAATCAAATCATGATAAGATCATTCTTACTGTTTTGGGGGTCTATGATGAAATCTATCATTGATCCCATATTTCTTTCCTAATGCTGATTCTTTAGAATTCAGTTATTCATATGTCAACTCTTCATTCCTTTGTTGGTTCTATCTGTAACTCAAATTAATATGCCCATCATAAATCTGACAGATGATAATTCTATTTTTTTTCAGTTCTACTATTCTGATGGCATAGACAAATGTATAGAGCATAAAACAATATGATAGGATGAGGGAATTACAAGCAAAGTGTTATTGGAATTCAGAGAAAAGAGAATTCATTTCCAGCTTGAGGAAAGACTTGGCACTTAAGCTAGTTCTTTGAAGGATAGGTTGAATCTCAGTAGTTAGAAAAAGCAGCCAAGTTTTCAAAACATTGAAAATATATGGGGAAAAGCATGTGACTGGGAAGTGTTTTACCACTTAAAAGAAAGGAGAGAATAAGGAACTGAAATATATGGTAGTACTGATAATAAAGTTAACTCCTATCTCTCCTTCCTTCACTCACAGATCCCCTCAGGGGCTTTTAAGAATTGATAGAAACAATTGAAGAACTATGAATGCTCAATAATTTTGCTATTGAGTTTAAATAAGAACAAATAATTTAAGAAGAAAATCATACTTTAATTGTTCATGCTACCTGGCCAGCAGGAGGCTTAACATGTGAACTTTTGAAGTTCTTTTGAGCTATATGACTTTATGAAAGGAAAAGTTCAAATTGTTGTAGTGTATTTGAATCTTACTAACAACTGTGCTAGGTTCTTAAGAAAGTTATAACATGTTGAAAAGAAAGGAAATGAGGATAAACAAAAATTATGACTATTAAGTATAGATTAAATTTTATATTCCACATTCATTTTTGGCTGTCTTTTTAAAATAAATGTGTTTTCTTATCATGAATTTTTCACATTAACAATATAGACATTTTGAGGGTGGAGAAAAAGGAATGTAGAATGTAGAAAAAGTTGTGAACTTTGTATAAATGAAATCTTCCTACCTAAAAAATATAAATATAGAGATATATGCATAAATAAGAACAGAATTTCTTCTATAATCTTCTTCATTCTTTTTTGAACTTTGAAATGTTGATATATATGTGTGTGTGAATTCACACATATATTGTATATATTTTTATATGTGTGTACAAATATATTTTAAAAAAAAGCAGTCACAAAGTTTATTTCTTTCTATGTATCCCACCCTTCCTGTATGCAAATAGAAAATGACATTGTTAAAAAGGCAAAATTTGAGTGAAGAATTTATCTTACCCCAGTGAAAGGAACTCACATGAATCACCCATAATTACTCTCTCTACCCATGTTCTTTACTTTAGAATTTGGTTTTCTCCCTTTCATTATCTGTCCCTTACTTTTTATAGAATATGGAAGGCAAAATTTCTTGCTTTAAAATTGTCTGAAATTTGATGTGAATTACCAGTATCTATCCATATTTACAAGACTCTTTTCAAATTTTCTTAGCCATTTTTATAAGTCATTTCTCATAGTGTTATCTTTGGATTTATCAAAACTAAGGTTACAAGTCAGACAGTCAACAAACAGGTGTGCTATATGATACTGGCAAGTCACTTACAAAAACAAACAAAAAAAAAGGAATGAGGGAAGCAACTCTTGGTGAAAAGAGCACTTGCCCTGGAGGAAAAAGGACCTAAGATAAAATTTGACCTCAGACACTTACTAGATGAGTGACCTGCCCAAAGGGCAATAAAAATGTGCATTCTCTTTGATCCAGCAGTACCACTCCTGAAGAGATCATGAAAAAAGGGTAAAAACATCACTTGTACAAAATATTTATAGTAGTCCTATTTGTGATAGCAAAGAACTGGAAATTGAGTGAGATTCCATCAACTGGGGAATGGTTGAACAAATTGTGGTACATGCATGTTATGGAACACTATTGTTCTATTAGAAGCCAGGAGGGATGGGGATTTAGAGAATCCTGGAAAGATTTGCGTGAACTTATGTTGAGCGAGATGAGCAGAACCAGAAGAACACTGTACACCCTAATAGCAACATAAGGGTGATGATTAACCTTAATGGACCCGTTCATTCTATCAATGCAATAATCAGGGGCAATTTTAGAGTACTTGCAATTCACAATGCCATCTGTATCCAGAGAAAGAACTGTGGAATTTAAAAAAAGACCAAACACAATTACCTGAATTTTTTTTAAAGTGTCTTATGTATCACATAATTTTTCCATTTCTAATATCTTATTTTCTCCTCAAGGATATGATTTCTCTCTCAACACATTGTTTCAATCAATGTATAGTATGGAAACAATGTAAAGATTATCAGACAGCCTTCTGTGGGGCAGTGAGGGAAGAAAGGGAGGGTGCGGGAAAATTATAAAATTCAAAACATTACAAAAAACTACTATTGTATATAATTGGAAAACAAATAAAATATTAAGAAAAAAAGATGTGTGACTTTGGGCAAGTCATAACCCCTATTGCCTTTTTAAAAAATGTGATTTAGGCATTATACTAAGCATGGGGGATAAAAAAAGAAAGATAAAAGCAGTATCCCTGAAAAAAAAATTGCTCCCTACCATAAATGAGCTTCGATTGTAATGAAGAAGAAAACATTTAAGCATTTAGGTAGATAGGGTAGATAGATAGATAGATAGATAGATAGATAGATAGATAGATAGATAGATAGATGAATGGAAGAGAAGTAATCTCAGAGAAAAGACACTCCAATATAAATTTCTTTTGCTTCTTAATCCTATGGAATTAATCTGATTGATTGAATTCTCTATTAACCATTAACAAATCATTTTGATGATTTGTATTTAATAACAAATTTGATAACTGGTCATACTGGGCTCTCTTTTTCCTGTGCTACTATTATTAACATTATTATTATTATTTTATTTCCCTTGTGTTTCTTGACCTTTTGTTCCTTCTGTGAATGTCATTATCTTTTTCTAGCTTTATTTATCATCCTTTTATTTTTTAACTTCTTAAGCACTAATTCACTTGCTTAAGACATAGTAAATACCAAATAAGTTCTTGTTGATATTAATTTCTTTCTCTTTTAATCTCTTGCTTAAATTTTTCCAAATCAAATTTGTCCACCTTGGATATAAGATAGATTGCTTTGGAGGCTCTACTTGCAATTTTATGGCTCTTCTCTTCTAAGTTTCTATTTCCCATAGTTTTTTTTAATTTGATCTATTCAGTGTTTTTTTAATTTGTCTCATATTTTCAATCTTAACTGTTCATCTGTTCTTGCATGTTCATATTTGGGGAAGCAGCTTTGGGAGATTTATAAGTCAAGTTTGTTGATTCTATAATCAACTGGATAATGTTGTCATCTTCAGTCAGTACAAGTTGACTAATGTTTGACCCCATTTTCTGTCACACAGCCTACATTTTGTCTCAGTTTTCTGGTAATCTACTGCAACTTTTCGCATTGTTCTGACTCCTACATGATCTCCAGGAAGTTATTGATTCCACCTTGTGCTATAGCCTTCATATCTAAATTATACCCATATCAGGTTTCTTTCATCCTGGAAAATAGGAGCTAATTTAGGTCAATTTTAGCTTTTTTGTTTATAAAACCAACTCTTAGATTTATTAACTCAATGTTTTTATTACTTTCAATTTGATTATTCTCTCCTTTGATTTTAAAAATGTATGAATTGTGACTAATTATAGATTTTAATATGTTCTTTTTCTGGTTTGCTTTTTTTTAAGTTGTATTTACAATTTATTTACCTGTTCTTTATTTTATCAATATAAACATTTAGAGAAAAAAATATTCCCCTAAGTACTGCTTTGGATGTATCCCATAAATTTTGGTGCACTATTTCTTTGCTTCATTTAATAAACATATTGTTTATTATATTATGTAATTAATATATTATGCTATTATAAAATTAAATATAATTATATAATCATAATTAATATATCATATAATTAATAGATAATAATTAATGATAATAATCATATTAATATAATTAAAAATACATTGTTTCACTTCATTAAAAAAGGTTAATTTGATTAAAAGTAATTTCCAAATATCAAAAATGAAAAGGATGAATTCATCACCATTGAAGAAGAAATTAAAGCAATAATTCAGAACTATTTGCCCAACTCTAAGTCAATAAATCTGACCATCTAAGTAAAATGAATGAAACTTTACAGAAATCTAAATTGCCCAGATTAAGAGAAGAGAAGAGAAAATAAAATAGTTAAATAACTCCATTTTAGGCAAACAACTTGAACAAACCAACAATGATATCCCTAAGAAAAAAATCTCTATGACCAGATGAATTTGCAAGGGAATTATATGAAATATTTAAAGAAAAGTTAATTCCAATTCTATATAAGCTTTTTGGTAAAACAGAAAATAAAGTCTCACCAAATTCTTTTTATGATGCAGATATGGTGCTAATATCTAAGAAAGGAGGAACAAATAAAGAGAATGAATGTTAGACACCAATTTCTCTAATAAATTTTGATTCAAAAATTTATATTATTAGCAATCTCTTGTTTAGATTCCTTCTCTTCTCACACACAGCCATTACTCTGGTGCAGGTTCTCATCAGCTCAAACCCAGATTGTTGAAATAGATTATTTCAACAGACTCCTGTTTGGTCTCCATTAAACTATCAAAGTGTTCAAAGTTTGGTCTGTTTCTTATTCTGTCAAAGTGATCTTTCAGGGAAAGCAGTATGATAACATTACTGGAAAACAAGAGATCCACACAAAATCAGATGAATGAAATGACTCTTTACACATGTACTATTGCTACATTTTTCACGTTACCTAAACAAGTCAATATTCCCAATGATATGTATATTTGTAGGAAAATAAGGCATATGCATAAGGAAAAATGAGTTTCTGTCCATTTGTTTCCCTATATAATTTATTTACATACTTTTACTTTGAATTATGTTTCCTGGATGAATATTAAAAAAGTAAACACATTGGTAATGGTTTATTAGTTATGATTATTGAATTCATATTCACACTATACTTTGAAATTGCATATGTGGATGCAGGTGCCTAAGAAGCTATCCATCAATTTATTTTAAAATATTATTTAGTAAATCTCTGACATATAATGGCAAAGTGATTTGGGACACATTACTTAATACTTATAGCTCTATAAAATTATAAATTGAAGAGAAGATGAATTCTGAATGAGTCAAAGGAATTTCATCATCTGAGAACTTACTATATCAATGAAATAGCAGGTCAAGTCCCTAATCACATCACTATTTAGTAAGTCCCTATAATGTATAAGGATTATAATATAGAGTCTCTCTATGATGAAGTGATTTTTCTGTCAGTCATCTATGTGGAGTATTAGCTATTTAGAACAAAATTTATATTATATCAGCATAGAAAAAGCAAGATGAGGATATAATGATGTTTTGTGAGAAAATTCATTCCTTTGTCATTCACAGTTATTACTACCTGTTTATATCCCTCCATCCCATTCTTCCTCCCATTTGTCCTCTTTCTCCTTTCAACATTTCCTTCCTTACCAGAGTTTTACTTCTGTCTTCTACCTCCCCTGATTTGTCTTTCTTTTTGCCAGTCCCTACCCCATACTCCCTTATTTTGATTTTTCCCCTTCCTGTCAGGTAAGACAGATTTATATATTCAGCTGATTGTATATATTTACTCTGAGTCAATACTAATGAGAGTAAGGTTTAAGCACTGATCATTGCCCACCCTCTCATCTTCCTATCCACTCTAATAGTTCTTTCATTCCTCTCCATGAGAAATAATTTACCTCATTTTGCTTTCCCCTTCCTTCTGTACCCATTGTACTTTCTCTTAATTTTTTATGCCATTTCCTCAAATACTCCTTATTCCCATGCTCTCTGTCTGTATATTTTCTCTAGATATATTAGTGATATAATTTTTAAGAATTAAAAAAGTATCATCTTCCCATGTAGGGATACAAAAATTTTAATTCTATTGAATCTCATCTTTTCTTGTTTTTTTTTAGGGTTTTTTTTTGCAAGGCAATGGGGTTAAGTGACTTGCCCAAGGCCACACAGCTAGGTAATTATTAAGTGTCTGAGATTGGATTTGAACTCAGGAACTCCTGACACCAGGGCCAGTGCTCTATCCAGTGTGCCACCTAGCCACCCCCTTATCTTTTCTTGTTTACGCTTATTTTGGAGGTCAAATTTTAGTTTAGTTCTGCTCATCTTATGAAAACTTGAAAATCTTCTATTTCATTAAATAACCTTTTGTTTCTCTTAATATATTCTATTTAATGTTGCTGGTCAAATGATTCTTAGTAATAGTACCAAATCCTTTGCCCTCTGGAATACCATGTTCTTTGACCTCCAGTCTTTTAATGCTGAAACTACTAAGTTATGTGCTATCCTGATTGTGATACACTGATATCTAAATTGTTTCTCTTTGGTATCTTGTAGTATTTTTTTTTTCTTCTTGACTTGATAGTTCTGAATTTTGGCTATAATGTTCCTTGGCATTTTTATGTTGGGATTTCTTTCCTGAGATGATTTAAGAATTCTTTCAATTCCTATTATTCCCTCTGCTTCCAGGACATCAGGGAAATTTTTCTTGATAATTTCTTGAAAGGTACTATCTAGTTCTTCCTTTTGATTATGGCTTTCAGGAAGTCCAAAGATTCTGATGTTGTCTCTCCTGGATTTATTTTCCAGATCAGATGTCTTTCCCATGAGGTATTTTACATTTTCTTTCATTTTTACATTCTTTTGAATTTGTTTCATTGATTCTTGTCATAGAGTCATTAGCTTCCATTACCCAATTCTAACCTTTTTGTTTGTTTGTTTTTTGCAAGACAATGGTGTTAAGTGACCTGCCCAAGGTCACAAACTAGGTAATTACTAAGTATCTGAATCTGAATTTGAACTCAGTTCCCCTGACTCCAGGGAGAGTGTTCTATCCACTGTGCCAGCTAACTGTCCCCCAGTTTTAATTTTTAATGTGTTTTTCTTCAATTAATTTGTATTTTTCTTACCATTTGGATAATTGTACGCTTGAAGGTATTTTCTGCTTCAGTGATTTTCATCAATTTATTTCATCAATTTTACTTTTTAAGCAGTTTTCCAAGCTGCTGACTCTTTTTCATAATTCTTTTGCATCATTCTCATTTCTTTTCCCAATTTTTCTTCTATTTCTCTTATATGACTTAATTTTTTTGAGTTTTTTTTCCCATAAGTTCTCTCTGGACTTGAATTTACTTTCCATTTTTCTTTGGGGTTTTGCCCATAATTATTTTGACAATTGTTCTCTTCTGAGTCTGAGTCTTGGCCTTCCCTGTCACAATAATAAATTTCTTTGTTGATAGTATTTTTTGTTTGTTCTTTTTTTACTAGTTTTTTTTTTCTTTTAAATTTGGGCTCTGCTCCAAAGGTAGAAGAAACACTGCTTCAGATTTCTTATGTCTTGGATGTTTACCTTATGCTCTTCTGATGATACAGTTGCCTGAGTTCCTTGGTGGATCCTCATGTCTGATGCTAAACTGAAGATGTTGAATGGGGAGTAATTGGTGGTGCTGGAGGCTCTAGGGGTCTGACAACTCCCCTGGTGCTGTTAACTTTGTAGTAGTAGTAGTGATAGTAGTAGTAGTAGTAGTAGTAGTAGTAGTAGTAGTAGTAGTAGTAGTAGTAGTAGTAGTATGTGGTGGGTAGTCTGGTAAGGTGTTTCTGCATTTTCCTAGGACTACACTGAAACAGCAGAGCTCTGACTCTGGGAGAAAGCCCATTTGCCTAGGGCTGTACACATCACTTGTAGGCCTGTCTACTAGAAGATACTTGTTTGGCAGAGGCTACACTGAAGAATGTGATGGGTTTTGGAGCTAATTCCTTTGCTTCCACTGGCTTTGCTACAATATTAGAAGGATATTTGACATTTGCCTGCAATACCATATTGTGCTGCAAGATATCTACAAGCTTGCTGGGATGCTTCCACTTTTGGACTTTGCTTCTTTCCTCCCATTTTATTGGAGTGGGAAGGATCTTTCTTGCAGTTCTTCCAAGATTCTTGGGTTAAAAGATATTTCATCCGGTCTTTTTGCTGGTTCTCCCGTTCTTTGTGGCAGGGTAGTACTTTACAGTTGTTTGGGGGTAAGTATGAGAGTGAAAGGAATTCCTGCCTACTCCACTACCTTGGCTTCCAGAAATCTGACAATTCTCCGATAGTTTAACAAGCTGTAATTATTTTCTTTAATTCATTCTGTTATGATGTATTTGTTTCTTGAATATCTGTCTCCATAATAACTTTCTGTTGAGATTCAAGTTTTCATTTTTTGTGTATATTTTGGTCGTGTGTTACTATGGGAGGGAAAGGAAGAGATGTTATTTTTCCAGCCTTACTTCTAAATTTGTTAGGGGCATACTTGTCATGCTATAAGACATAATGCTAAAGGAACAATTCTATTTTCTGTTTGCTTAAATTCTGCTGCTGCTTTCTCAATGTATAGAGTATTGTTCTATTCCAAGATGATAGAGACAATCCAGACTTGTGACCTGCAAACTTTCATGGAGAACAAAATTGTTTTCCCTAGGGCAAAGTTGAAGAGTTGTTCTCATGATTTGAGCTCTTCAAGTTCCTATCCAAAATCAAAAATGTACACCTGGGTGGAGCTTTGTTAGCGTAACACAATTGGTACCTGGGACCCCGTTTTGTCTTGTTGAATATCTCTAGATTCATTTGGCTTTACTGAAGTCAAAGCATTTGAATGTTCTGGATTTTTCATTCTGGACTTCATCTGTTAAGTTTTCTAAATCTAAGTGAAGTGGTTATGGGAGAGATCTTAGTTGTATTTCTTCCTGTAACATTTTTCTTGGTTGCTTCTTGACAATGACTCCTAAAATAAAAATAAAAAAAACCTGGTCCATGTCAAATATGTGCTCTATGATAATAATGTGATCACTAAACATCAGCTAGATCAAATACTCCTCTGCTAGTAATGTCTCTTAGTTAAAATGGTCTTTTCAAGATTGAAAATTTTTTAAAAATCATTTCAATGCTTTTATTTGTCATAAAACAAATTTATGAAGAAAAATTCAAATTCTAAATGTTTTCTTATTAAATAACTCATATCACCATAAACACCTTGTGCAAAGAACACCATTTCATATAAATGTTTATTCAAGTCTATCTTTTTTATCTTTTTTGAGCACTGTAAGAATAGAAAAGCATACCTGATGGCTTTATGAAATAACAAAGGTTAAATTTTGAGTTCAATGCATGCAAAATCTCCTTTTACTTTTGTTCTTTTTATGTGGCACTTTAAGATGCATTTCTTTTAATTCATATTTTCCTTACACAGTATAACAAAATAAAGACCTTTACCTCTTATACAAAAATGTAACCCCAAAATATAAAATCATTGTTGTATGGTTGTTAGGTTCTTGCTGACTGACTTATCCTTTACCCAGGTGAATGTTGAAGAGGCGGGAGACAAGGATGAAAAGTTCTTCAAATTTTCCGTTTAATTTACCAGAATACAAGTGCTTAAAAATCCTCCCCGTCCCTGGTCCACTCCCACTCCCATGGTACTCTCCAATCAACCAGTAAAACAAAGCTCTGGTTCTAGAGGACACCAGGTGATAAAAGTTTACACTACTCCCACACAGAACAGTCCCTTACATATGGTTAGAAATATCTAAACCATCCAACTAAGAAGTACTCTCTTTTGGAGATATAATTAAACATTTAATGGGTTTTCCTAGAAATTCTAGGAAATTTCCTAGAAATTCTAATTATGGTAAATATAATGAAAGAATTGAACTTTTTTCTTGGACATTAGTATAAAAAGAAGTTTTTTAATTTTTTTTCCATCATGGGGGTCGAGTACTTTCTACATATTTTCTATGTATTTCATAATGTAGATAAAAGTAAATACGATTTTCTGATTTTGAAAGTATTGATCCTAGCAAAGACAAGAAAGATGTTTCCTATAAGTGTGAAGCTGAAGTGGAAAGTTTGTAAAATAAATATAAAATAAATATTTTGTCATATTATTTATATCATATAGAATTTATAAATTATTAGAATTTCATTTTTAATAGGTTTGCTCATACTGCAAATAATTTTAGAATTATGCAATGGAAAAATATTCAACTGAGATCCTAGAGATGTTGGCTATTAATGTCACTTTTATGAGCTTCAATTTCATGATCTAATTTGAAATAATGTCTTCAGGAGCTCAAATCTGAGACATGTAGGTCAAGCGGTGTATATCTGTGAACTTAGAACCCTCTTTATTTCACTTTTGTCCCAGGACATTAATGTGAAAAAGTACTTTTCTTTTACTTATTGCTTATTATTAAAGCCTCAGTGTGTATGATGTACCAATTTTCTTATAGTACAATAAAAAGAGAAGTCTAGATTGAAAATAAATCAATAACTTCTATATGAAATGTTTATTAAATAAGGTGATTATATTCTTGAACAATTCAACCACAACATTATTGTAGGTTATTATATAAAATCTTAAAGATGAATTGATTTTATTTTCCAGATAGCTATAGCAGATCATTGTTTTCTATGTTCAAATAAGTGTATTTCAGATTGTTAACTCTGAATGTTAAAGCTATTCAAACCAATTTATTGGTTCATGAGAATGAAAACAGAGTATTATGGATAGAAAAGGATACTGGAATAATAGCAAAAGCATCTGGGTCCAAATGACTGAGTCATTTACTGATTATCTGGAAAATGACTACATTTCTGGATCTTTGTTTCTTTATTTGCCCCCCAAAAGAATTATTATTTGAATTTTCAATTTAACCAAGCTGTTTTGAGGTGTCATTTAAATTTGCAATTTATATGGCCTAATAGATGTATATTTATTATGTGTATATATATATATATATATACACACACACACACATATGTATGTATGTATATGTACATATATGCCTGAAATATATTGGAAAATTCTACAGTTAAATGATGAATTTTAAGGAACAGTATCAATTTTAACAAATTAAACTAGGTTGAATCATTAATACACTCGATGGACAGAATTGGGATGCAAAAAAAAGAAAATCTTGACAAAATGTATATATGGGCTCAAACATAACTATTTTGATACCAAGAGATATTTAAATTAATGCTTTGGAATTTTGAATGAGAGTAGTAGGAATTATAAATAGTTAAAGCATTTCCTCTAGGATTAGTAGAAAGATATCAAATAGGAAATCCTGATGAAATCCAACAGAGTTGCTCTTCTCTGCATTTTTTTATTATTGACTTGACCAAAGACAGATTGAAAGGTGAATATGTTAGTAAATATCAAGTAAATGTGCTCTGTCTTGTGCTAATTGCTAGGGGGTGCAGATAAAGAAAAGGTAAGACAGAATAAACTGCCAAGGAATTTCCTTTTAATCAGGGAAACCACAAATACAGGAGAGGAGTGATATCCAAGAAATGGAGTTTTGATCAAAGAAGTTACAGACATTGTGAATGGAACTATAGTCCAATTGATTGCCATATCCTCTATGGGAATAATAATATCGATTTCATTATTGTTCCTTGAATTAGAGGACAAAGGGGGAGGTATATATGGGAATGAATTTGAATAGAATAAACCTGAGAGGGAAGGAGAAAATTTTCAGTGAAAATTTCCAAATTTTATCAACAGGCTTTAATGACAGATCAAATGCTACAGCAACAAAATTTTAATAGGGCTAGATGTAAAGTCTACTATCATCTATATGATTACAGTATTGGAATACATAGCTACATGTTAATTCATGTGAAAAATCCTTGAGTTTTAGCTGTCAGCAAATGTAATATAAGTCAATGTAATATAGCTAGAGAGGAAATGTATATACAGGTATACAAATGTCTGAAATTATTTTTGTCCTGAGAATTTTCATGTCTGTAATGATGGTCAATAGCTCCATGTCACTCTGTCCTGCTTAGACCATATTGGTAATATTTGGTTCAGTTCCTGTCAGCATGTTTTCAAAAGCAATGACAATCTGTAATAAGATTGAGTACTCAAAGCTGTGCTCTATGAAGTGGACAAGGAGGTTGTGAGTGTTGGTGTTTATTTTGGAGAAAAGACCTAACAGGGATGTGATAGTGTTCTTAAGACAGATGAATGACAAATTCAATACTTTCTGATTGTCTGGAGAGAATAGAAATAGGATCAAAGACTGGAAGATCTTGAAAGGAATTCCAAATAATAAAGCATTGTCAAAATTTAACTAGTTACTCCATTAACTATGTCTCATCACTGAAGCTCATTGGATGCTACTATAGCTCAAAAATTGGATGAGACTTGAGTCTTTCTAAATCATTTCCTTAATTCCCAGAAAGGTAAAATTACTCATGCAAGATCACATAAATGTCAGAGGCAGTATTTGAACCTAGATTCTCTGACTTCAGAAACATTAATTTTTTTTTTCATTGTCAGAGTTGTTTAAGCAAAGGCTATGTAACCAATGGGGATGGTTTTTAGCATGAGGCCTTTTCCTCCTCCTAGTGGTTATTCTAGAATTTCTTGCAACTCTGCAATCGTATTATATGAAATAATTATACAGGCAAATTTAGTCTGCTTTCATTTTATAGGAAAAAATTTGAATGGAAAAAATAAATTTGAGCAGAAAAAATAAAATATACAAATTAAAAAATACTATTTTCACCTAAGTGAAAAATTGTTTATTTTTTTCCTTGAGAACATAAATGAAGGTGATTGTACTCCTGACACCAGGACAGAGGTCTTTATTGATAGACTTACAAAGTTTCATTTGAACCAAAGTATGGGTGCAAAACATTCCAGGAAAATTTCATAAGAGAAAGAATTAAAATGTGAATTTTTCTTTCAAGTTCTAACCTTTTGAAGTATGCCACTATGAAGTTTTGGGAACAAAAGAGATATATTTCATGCGTATTGTGTTTGTTTCTTAATTAGTCCTAGCTGAAAGACATCTTTAAAAGATAGTTAATGAACACAAATGCTTTGGTACTTAGGGTATACCATGAAAGGAAGAGATCTAAAGGAGCTGATTAAATTTAGAAAGCAAGCAGAATTTTCGATTACAAACACCTGTGGGCAGTTAGCTCAGGTTTATTAGAGCACAGTGTTAATGATCCTAAATTTGCAGATTCCTTTTCTTTACACCTCTATGTAAGTACAACTCTGCTGCCCAGTCAAGAAATGAATCTTTAAGGGGGTGGAGGTGAGAAAGTGTGGGTAGCTCAGTTGTGGATGCTAAACTGTCAAGTGCTCAATTGCCTTATTTTTACAGAACTAGAAATGTTTATTATAAAATCCAAACAGAAAAGGAATAGAGATAAGCATCCTGATATCTATGTATTATCTTAATGGTAATAGTTCATTATAATGAATCATGAAACTAGACACTAGATCATATGGTGCCTTAATCAGAATAAGAAAAAAAATCACAGTTTGGAGGGTAAATTATATTTGGGGAATAATTTGATTCATAAAGTAATTCCATTATAAGTTTTGATATTTTGGAAGCTGTTTCCATTTTCATTTTTGTTTGCTCTGACAGTAATAAATCAACTGGAAATTGTTAATAAAGTCCAGAGACCTACAGTAGCTCCTGAACCCAGCATGTGCCCCATTAAATTCAGAGAGCTGTCAGTCATACTTAGGACATGTGGCCAGCACCTTCAGTGAATCATGGCAACCAAACCAAAATCCATCACAACGTCTGTGGGCTGAGTCCATAACAAAGTGAAATTTAGATACTTCAAGATTCATGTCAATTATAATCTTCATATATTTATTGGATTGGTGCTGCACTGAAGACACAGCGATGGAACATAGCAAGATATATGAAATACGCTTTCTACCCTCATTTAGCTTACAGGTTCATCTAGGAGACACTATAAGGCTCATATAAAAATAACACTATGAATGGAATGTGTAAAAAAGGATGATCTGTTCATTAGTACAGGGAAATATTACATATTTAGATAGAGAAGCCTTTATGAAGGAAAATAATATCTAAGTTGAGTCTTGAAGCAACAATAAGATCTGAAAAGGACTAAAACCATTAGGTTTAGCAGACCTTGAGCAAAGGTCAGGATGAAAGAATCTATGGAAAGTAGTAAGAAAATAAGTTATTTCGTTAGACTGAAGAAAAAGGGCAAAATACTAAAAATGAGTATAAGATTTGGAATCAGAGGGGATGCAGGATGAAATTCTCATTGACTATCCTGATGAACATGGGCACAGTCAAGATTTAGAGCTGAAATGGTCCTTAAAGATCATACTATTCAGTGCTTTTTTTTTTAAATCAATGACATAGCAGATGGTCGGTGACCCATCATTGCAAATATACCTTAACTATATCTCAAATTTAAATATAGCCCCATTTTCTTTTCTTGACTTTTCTTATTTTTCATTGTAATTTTATTTTAGCCCCATTTTCAAAAAGACATCAACTAGTAGACATGGTTGCCCCACAAAGAAAAATATACCTAATGGGAAAATGAGCCATATTATCCAAATTTGAAGCATACCTTATTAGTAGGGGAAGATAAGGCATTCTATCAGAATATGCATAATTCAACACTATCTATACAATCTCCAAAAGGCTCCCAGCTCAATGTGAGATGTCCTGATCACTCTACCTTAGTATCCTAAATCAGAATCAAAATCAGAATTATAGGAGATACTTTGGTGCTCATCTTCAGTAAATAACCCAAAAGAATCCCCAACTTGAATATCCTTGACAAATTGTCTTATAACCAAAGCATGAAGTCTATTAATCAGAGGCAACCTATCACCAAAGAAGGTGATAGACCATTCAATTGTTAAACAAATCTAATTTTTAGGAAGTTATTTTGTGTGTATGTTTGTCAACTTCCCCCACCCAGCCCTTCCATTGAAGAAATAATTGGGAAAAAAATTAAAGTTAAAAAGGAAAGAAATAAACATTTATATAGATTCTATGTTCCAAATGCTTAAAAAATATCTCATTTGATTCTCAAAAGTACCCTGCCAGGTAAGTACTATTATTATGATTATTTTATAGTCCAAGTAACTGAGGCAGAGGTTAAGTGACTAAAAAACCTTATGGCATCTTTTAAATGAGTAAGATAAAAAAATAGATATTGTTCAGCAATGTATACAATTTTTTACAACTGATCTAGTATTAGAGAACAGAAATTGTGCAAATAAATATAAAAAGGAAGACATATAAACACAAGTTTTACAGATAAAAAAATAAAAACTACAATCAGTTTGGAGAGTACAAAGATAGATCCAAATTGAGTCTTAGCAAAGAAATGTTAAGTAATGGATGGTGAGAGAACAAATCTGCAAAACAATTATGTGAAAGACAATGATAATAATAATATACAAAATATTCTGGTATGTAGCTAAGCTGTTAATGGAAAAAAAAATTATTCCCCTAAAACATGTTACAAAATAGAAAAGCAATTAAACAAATAAGTTTAAAAAGTAAGGAAATTACAAATTTGAGGGGAAAAAATAGAAAAAATGCAATCCCAAAAGACAATATGAATGAAAAATAAAACTGCAAAATGAATCTTTGAAAAGTCCAACCAAATTAATATACATTCAAACAACTTGATTAAAAAGGAAAGGAAGTTTTTGTTTCTATTCATTTTTCCTAATGTTAGGCTGAACCACTGGCCTTTTTATAAATTCTAGCTATTCAGTTGGTTCTGCACTCTGGGGTCAAGCCGAAAAATGGAATACTTCCCTTGATGGCCTTTCAGATACTTGAAGATGACTATTATCTCCTTAAGAGTTTTCTCCAGAGTAAATAAACATTCTACTTTGTTCAACTGAACTCCCAAGCCCTTCACCATCATGGCAATCCTTCAAAGGTTTTTTTGAGGCTTTTTGCTAGGCCATGCTAATTTAGATGTGATCTTTATACATTGAGAATCTTTTGTGTCTGGGACCTCTAATGTGTCATGGTTCTCTTGTGATTCATTCTAGTGGAGAAAACTGCTTCACCTAAACATGAATGAACAATTCAAATATAAGTGAACAAATATTTTTAAGCACTTCATTTGTAAACAACGTGTTAGATACTGGGCCTACAAAGACAAAAATCTGTAGATTATTACAATGTGAACCAAGAAACTGCTAAATCTCCAGTTGAGACTCCCCACCCACTTTTCACTGTTTCATGGATGTCTTCACTAAACAATCTGGTTTTTAATCAGATCATATTATATTGCTCATATTATATTGCTCATATTATATTGTTCTAGCTATCATATATTTACTATGACTGCAAAGGATAGGAATAGCTGAGATTTATAGCAGAGTTGAACTCCATAGAGCTAATGTGAGTAATAGCCTACATCCCATAGAGTGCCTCTCTCCAGCAACTTTATTAGCTCTGTCTAGGTGTTGAGGAATCTATTGAAGTTCCCTTTAATGTATAGAGATTTTGACTTGGAGGCAAAAAAAAAAAAACAACAACCAACCAACCAATTAGTTTAAAAACACATGTATTGATAGTTTAACTAAGTCCTGATCTCCAACTAGCCTTCCTGGAGAAGTCCTGCTCAAAAGGGCAGAGACATTCTTGCTTAATAAGCATTTATTTACTCTTAATTTAAATATTTCTATCATGTCATCTCTAGCTTGTCCAATCAACTAAGGGTACAATCTTCCAAATGTTATAAATGACTCAGGAATACTTAGTTCAGAGTGATGAAAATGGTTTTGTAATTGACATCTTAAATGACACACCTCTCTCAAGGGGAGAGAGACCCTGAAATCCTGAACCCTTAGATGTTATATGCACTTTGAAAGACTTTGTTCCTGCCCCTTCGTGACTATCATTGGCTGGAGTCACAATCTAATTAGTACACTCTTCACCATAAAGTTTCCCTGCCCTGCCAGAACAGGAGGCAGACCTGGCCTAGTCTCAGGTTTTGATCAGATTGAGGCTAAATCTTTTGTCTTAACTCACATACCTGCCTGCAGGTAACAATACAGGCAGACCCTAGTCTCTGTAATGTAAAGTAACAATTCTCCCTTCACCTTCTTCTGGAACCCAAACACCCCCATATTCCTCACACAAAGCAGGATGGAGTTGCAGATAAGGTGCTGAAGAGCCACAGAGAACCCCAGGCAAGGGGGGGAGGGGAGGACACATTTCATTGAAAGGAGATTCTAAAGACCCAATTTAGAAGATTGCCTTCAGGGACTTACTGAAGATATTACAAAGCTAAGCCTTTGTTTTTGACTTCGTTTTTGTAAGAGACTTGTCTTTTCAAATACTAATTGACTATTTTCTTGATTGGGCCTACTCTACTCCTTTTTTGCCTAATTTGATGAATAAAAGGTTTATGAAAATAAAAGAATTTCCAATCACTTGTTGTAGAAATATAAGTTTAAAATATGTAAAATCATTGACCATTTTGGAGAACTTGGGTGCTGTGGGATGATTAGACAATTAACTCAGTTATCTCCTGAGATGGGGGCCAGAGGTGGCCCAAGAATTATCTATATCTACAGACTAATCCACTAAGTCAGGAGTTTCCTTAAAAGGTATCCCTTACAAAGAGAGTGTCTCCACTGATTCTCTTATTTTTTTTTCCCTTTAACTCTGTAGGGAGTTTATCATTTAACTGCCAAAATTTCATCTCATAACATTGATACATATTGCCATCTCTGTCTCATTCATCTCTGTCTTCCTTACACATAACAAGTACTAAAATGAACATTAGTTGACTGTCTCACATGAAGAAGTTAACCTTCTCTTGGCCAAGCAAGTACCCTCTCTATCAAACCAGTCCTATCCCATTCCATTTTCTTGTACAGAGTTCTTCCTTTAGGATCCTGTCTCTTTTCTGTCTCTCCCAGTCTCCTGAATCCTCTCTACCTTCAATCATACCCATGTCTCCTCTTTACAGAACAGAACAGACAAACCATACCTACAGTGAATCTCCTATATTCTACTTTCTTCCTCTATCAAACTCCTGAAAAACTGCAGCCTTAACAGGTGCCTACTTTTCCTCTGCTTTCATTCATTTCTAAATCCTCTGCATTCTTGCTTTTGAACTCATCATTTAGACCAACTCCTTTATATATTTTTGACTAATCTCATGAAGTTGGGAGAAAAATGGGCTTCAGAGGAGGGGATTAATGAGAAATATGGGTTTGTGGAGAATTCAGCATATCCTCTGATTGAGGGAGGTGAGAAAAGCTTAGACTTCAATTCACAGGTTACTACAAAAATTCACAGGTTAACTTCTTTGAAGAAGCAACAAGATAATGAGTTTCAATATAAGAAGTCAAATTAAGTAAAGAAGAAACAGCCACAAGTGTACTGATGAAAACATCCAGGACAACTAAGAGGGAAGAGAGTGTGAGAGACTATTTGGGAGATGATACTTCCCCAAAGTGGCCTAGCTTCACAAGAAGGCAAAAAAGCAAGGTATAAGTAGTAGGGAAGAGCAAAGGGGCCCTAGAGTGGGACAGTTTCTGAGGAAGACAAGCAAGCAAGAGATAAGTAGTAGAGAAAAGCAAAGTAGAGGGATCCCTCCCAAAGTGGGCAGCCTTACAAAGGGAGTGAGTAGTTCAACTGAGTGAGCTGAGCTTTAAAGGAAGATGGAGGGAGGTGTAGGTGCAGAAGGTAGTCCAGAGAACAGAGGTGGGGTAATGAAAGGTAAGGAGAAAGGGGGGGGGGGGTAGATCAAGGACTTAATCTTTTCAGGCTAAGGCAGGGATCCTTTTTTGTTGGAGGCTTGTTTTTAGCCTGGGGGCAGGAATTTACAGGAGTCTTTATAAGGGAGGGGCAAGGTAATTTACTGAAAATTCACTGATCTCTCAAAGCTTAGACCATGGAATGGGGTGGGAATGGGGAGGATACATTGACAGTACAGAAGGTACAGATTAATAACTGTAAAAATATTTTCCCCTACTTCACTCTTATTATAAAATACTAACTGTGATGAGTATCTCTCCTTGGTTGCCTCCTACACATTTGACTACTCTCAGTTTATTTTCTTTTCATCCAAGTTATTCCCATTAACCATGAAAATTCCCCAAGGCTCTGTACAGAAGTTTCTATTCTGCTTCCATATTATCTCATGCTCTCTTGAGTTCAATGATCACTTCCATGATGATAATTCTCTCTCTCTCTCTATCAATTTATCTCCCCATCTCCACATGGATTTTCAGTAAACCAAATTCAACCTTGCCCATGGATTCAATTATTATCTCTATGCTAATGAATCTCCACTCTATTTTTCTAGCCCTAAACAGTCTTTTCATCTTGAAGGGTGAAGGTTTAAGTTGAGATCTTCCTTATCAATCCTTATGGTCCAAGGGGAAGGAGCTTCTCAAGCATACTGAACTGAGGTATGATTGTTCAAGGCATGGTCCAGGGCAGGGAAGGCTGGGGAACGTTCCTAGCAAGCATGTTTTGGGGTCCACACCTGGCAACTTAGCCCATCTCTGGGTATTTACCACAAGACACCTGGAAAAAGTAATTGTACTCAGGATCTGAGGGTGTTTGGCTAGAACTTAATGGAGCAGTGAGCCCACTGATTGTTGAATTCAGTCTTTTAAACCCTTGAATCAGTGTCACTTTTGTGTGAGCACTATAAAGGTCTTACTTGGGAAAGTGGTCTTTGGAAGTCATCTACTTTGGAAAGAATGCTCTGACAAAGGGACTTGCCCAATCAAGACCCTGGAGGATGGATTGTGACTTGACTTTCCTAGCCAGTCAGATTTCCAGGTGATGGAGCCTCCTTGTTTAGATAACTATTCTTTCTCTTATCTCTTTCCTTTCTTTTCCTTTATCTATTCTGATGTTTTTCAATCATATATGTATATGTGTAATAGTATATCTTTGGGGTTATAAGTATATTAATCATTAAATTCTCATTTAAAGACTTAAGAGAGAGATAGAGAGAATGTACCATTGTGGAACATATGCAAACTGACTAAAATAAGTCTGCACAGCATGTGACCCCTTTCTGTTATACACCTCCAATCTTTTATATCCATTTTTTATTGAACATGTCAAAAAGAATATCCTAGGCATATATTAAATTCAATTTGAAGTCTCTCTTGAATGCTCAAATTATCTTAACTTGGAACCCTACTTTCCATGGTCTATTAGAGAAAACATGAATCTTCTAAGTATTCTGTGTGTGTGTGTGTGTGTGTGTGTGTGTGTGTGTGCATTTTCTGTAATAAAATGGTGAAAGGGTATATTACAAAACTTTAGAAATATGTATTTTTAAATTATCCAGTCATGATATTGTGCCTAATTTGGTTTTTTGGGAATATACTGACATTTTCAATCAATTCTGATCTTCCTTAGTTTCTTTTCCTAGTACAGGCACACTATTTCCATGGCTTACACTGGTTGCCTGGTATCTACATCTATTGCTCAAACAAAAAGGGAAGAATTTAAAAATTTAAATACGCAATAAAAATTGAAAGCAATAAACCTTTCTTGATCTATTTAAGAGAAAATCCCAAAATAAGGGTCATCTGAATTAAAAAGAGAACCAAGAATATGGGAGGAAGTTATAATGAAGGAAATGGACAAGTCCAACCCAGACTCCCACTCCATTCACTCCATTCACTAAAGCCAAGACCGACATCTCCAAACTATGTATGTGATACTAGCTGGTGAGAGCAATTGTTAAAATCACAGTGTTATTCATTATACCTTAGAAACTGGCAAATGCTTCAGCACTTGATTGAACAATTTTTATTGGCTTTTGCTGGGTTTTGTTGGCTTCTTAAATCTAGGTCATTCTACTTAAGAAAGTGGAGAAATAATGCAGATTAAATTTAAACATATGTTAGAATATATATGTATGCATGTATATATATATATCTGTGTATGTGTATACTTCCATATGTATGTACATATATTCATTCATGCAGAAATTCATTTATACTCATACATACATTTAAACAAAAATTTGTATTCCTCCTCCCCTAAGAAAGACAGTTAAATGTATAGCAGCACATTATTGAAAATAGAATATCCAACTTGACTGCACCAAGAAGAAATTCCTGTCCCCTTTCTCATATGCTTTCCAAAGAAATTCTCATCCTTTATTTTGTCCTTCTCTTGGCTCTTAATGCCTAATATTGATTCTCAGTTTACGTGCCCCAGAAACTGCCCAGCTTCTCTCTTGTTGAAGAGTATCAATGACATCATTCCATGATGTCTCTACTCATATATGAATTGGATTTCAATGAAGTGGAGTTGCAAAGTTATCAGTCTCACTCTCTCTTCTAGAGTCATCAGAGTTCAGTGTCGAGGCAAAAGTCATGAAAACTGGCAATGCCCTGGGATGAAATAATCTACATTGAGGTCTTCCAGATCTAAACAAGCTAACCAGATCTAACTAAGCTCTTCACAGAGCCTGCTTCAGTTTCCTTCATGGCCTTTAGAACAAATTGTTTTCATATGCCCATTTCTATGGGGAAATTCTTCCATTGTTTGGAATGGACAACTTAACTACCATCAACCTAATTTAGCCCCCTGCTAGGACAGTTTATCAGGGAATGGATGCTATAAGTGATACAACTTCTTAGAGGCACAAAAGGGAGTTGATTATCAGGTAGACACCAAAGGTGGATGAACAACCCTGCAAAACACATCAGAAGTGTTTCTTGGCAGCTAGGTGGTACAGTGCATAGAGCACTGGCCCTGGAGTCAGGAGTACCTGAGTTCAAATCCAGCCTCAGGCACTTACTAATTACCTAGCTGTGTGGCCTTGGGCAAGCCACTTAACCCCATTTGCCTTGCAAAAAAAAAAAGTGTTTCTCCTCCTTGAACACCTCCTTTAAGTACCCAACCTCAACATGTGTTTGAGAAGTCTAAGGTCTGACTCAAGTATCTAATAAAAAATTCTGTCCTTCAAATATCCATCTAATACCAACAAAAACTGTGTCTAAGATCCAAATTTAATTTCTGTAGAAGTTTATCCATCCTAGACTCATTAGAAAGCAGAGATAGTAAGGTCAGATAAATCAATTTGGAGGTGATTTCAATAATCTAGACATAAGCTAATGAAAACAAGGTAGTAAAGTTTCTCGCCATTCAGTGAAATCAGTATTAATCTCTGCACTGAAATGAGCTATTATTATTTTCAGTTTTATTTCATAATATCTTGTGAGAAAGATAGGATTTAGCACGAGGTGAAATATTCTATCTGAATAAGATAATGTTCATTCATGATTTGATGGAAGCTTTTAGTTTCTTTGGACCTTGGGCAAGATACTTAACCTTGCTGACAATGATTTGATGACTTGGTTTATTCAAATAATGAGATTTTGGATTAGATGACCATAAAGGTGCCTTCCCCAGCAAAACATACAATCATAAATTGCTGTTTTGTTCTCCTTAGGTCAAAAAAAATTATGTTACTTTGAATTTAATTTGGGGAGCTAAAAGGTAAAAATAGGGGAAAATAAGGTAATTCTTCAAAGAAAAATCTTAGATGCTGATCTTGAACATGGGAAATTCTCATTAAGTTAGTGTGTTCCAATGTTTGTCTATTGCTACTTTCCTCTTCTATCTTTCCCAAAGGCTATAGCAACATTTTCCTTTAAATAGAACTATTATTCTAGGTAAAATTTATTGGAAAACTTATTAAAGATAAAAGATTCATTGGCTAGTTTCTCACTGTCAATTATGTTGCATCTATTTTGAAAAAAAAATCCTTTTGATTATAGGTAAACTACACTGAAGAGCAAATATTGTAGAATGACACTGAATAGGAAGAAAGATAATAATATTGGCCTTGTTTTCAGACATCAGTGTTTTCATTTGAAATTCAGTTTTTCATTTACTTCTTTGACATACTCCCACTTACTTCAAATAAAACATGACTGTAAGTAAAAAAAAAAACCTCCATCTTTTGTAAATTCATTTAAGCATTTTAGAAAATACTTTTTCACTTTTTTTCTTCATATTTAGATTATTCTTCAATTAATTTATTTGTTTGGAAGCTCATCAAATTTAAACAAATAGCATCTATACCAATGAGAAAAGTGGTCTCTTGATTTTCTATGTATTTTCTCCATAGACTTGTATTTTAGAGTTTCTAATTTACTATGGTTAAAATTTTCTCCTATGCCAACCCTTAATACAGCCAAACTGATAATGAGGTTTTCTGACATTCATTCATCTTGTTTTCCATATAAAAGATGAATAATATTTGGGCCGGTCCTCAAAGCCTCCATACATTGATTTTGTCTTCCACTGCTTGGTTACAACTGGCACAGTTGTCAATAACACAAAGCTACCCAATTCAAATTAATTCCATTCAGTTACTATTTATTAAGCACCTACTATATTCTTAGACACTGAAACTAAGTCCTAGGGAAAGAAAGAAGAAAATAAAAGTCCTTGATCTCTAAGAGCTTTCATCATATTAGGTGAAAATATACATTCAGATAAACAAGGACAAACCATAAACAAGAAAATACAAAAAAAATTTTAGCATTTGAGAGTGAGGTGGATAATAACTGGATGAATTGGGAAATCTTTCTTATAGATAGTGGCATGAAATAAGAGCATTAGATGACTGCAGGGGTTCCAAATGATGGAATTGAAGAGTTAAAAACATTCCAGATATGGGAGAAAATCTGTGCAAAAATTTTGGAGGGGGAAACTGAGAAGTTATGCATTACATATAGCAAGGAGTCCAATTTGACTAAAATGTAGATTGTATGAGGGGAAAATCATATTCAATCAGACTGGAAGGATAGAATTTTACTAGATTTTGAGGACCTTAAATTCCATAGGAGTTTGATTTTAACTTCAGGTAATAGGTAGACAATAAAGAATCATGAGTAAAAGATTACAATAACCTGATTATTTGGAAGCTGTTAATAGAATAGATGGAAGTGGGAAGAAGTTGCATGATAATCAGAAGGTTATTGCAATAGTCCAAGTGAGAGACAATAGGGAACAAACTATAGTACTTGAAGCATGGTATAAAAATGTCAAGGTAGAATGCAGGTCACTTGGAAATTCATTATAGAAAAGGATGATGAATGATAGTAAGGATAGTAAGAGAGAATAAAAATAGTGAATCTGACTGGGGGGAAAAAAGGAGTCTAACAAAAAGAGAAAATTAAGAAAGAATAAGATTTGCATGAAAACTGAATGAGTTACATTTTAGCCACATTAAATTTAAAACAAATGCAAGACAGTATCTCAGAAGAGAAATGAAGATTTGTAAGACTGATTTGTAAATCAGCCACACGAAGATGAGAGATTATAAGGGTCGATTAAATCATGAAGAAAGAAGAGAGGTAAAGGCCAAGTGCTGAGTTCTTGTGCCCACTTTGATGATGTATCCATAAATTGGACTGAAAAAAGTTGACACATAAAAAAAGAATCCCAAGAAAGAACTTTCATGAAAATCAGGAGACAGTCAAATTAAGTCTAAGAGGAAAAGGTGACCAAGATTGTCAAATTTTGCAGAAAAGTAAACAAAAGAAATGCAAATAGAAAAGTAATAGAGAAAAAGGGAATAGAATCTCACTATTGCAATAGAAAGAAGCCTGATTCTATAACCTGGAACTATAGAGATTTATATGTACATATACATATACATATACATATACATATACATATACATATACACATACATATACATATACATATACATATACATATACATATACATATCTACATATACATATATATTTATACATAGTTGCATTATAGATACATGTGTCTATTTCCATTTGTTTAGTTTTAATGCTTTGGAAATAAATATGTAGTTACATAATTAATTGACAGATGATACTTACAGTCCCTGCTGTTTAGATGTAAGTAGGTATGTGCTTAATAAATGTTTGTTTATTTATAACTCAATATTTCAAATTTGGCCTTTAAAAGTTACTACAATTAACATTTTTGTTTAAACTAATAGAATTAAAGGGTCTTCCAAGTCTTATTAATTTTAATTAACCATTTTGAAATTTTGATGTTAATATTTCACTTTGAAATAGACTCAAAAAATCATAGCTCATAAATCACACAGAAAATGAATGACAGTTGAGAATAGGGTCTACCAGTTCATTCCCAACTTCCCTGTTTGAATAAGTAGGAAAACAATGCTTTCATTTTATAGAACAATTTGTTCAGTCATTCTCAAAAGTATAGTGAGTTTCCATTGTAGAACAAATGATGTTTTGTTCTTGACATAGAAACTACACAAGTGTAGGTTTGCTCAAGTGGAAATGAAATGTGCAGTTTCCAATATGTTGAAACAATTTCTCCCTTACTCTAAGTAAAGAATCATTAAGCAAAAGTTATATCATATGCAATTCTATACACACTGACATACTAAGCTCTTATTTGTTAATCTTCTGTCAAATAGATTTTCACAATACCGTGTTCATTGTTGCAAGACTCATGATAGCAAACTATATAGATATTTTAAACTTAATAAGAAAAATAAGGGTTGTAGCTCACCAGAACACTTTTAGCTTAAAATTTCTATGTTTTTATGGGTAAAGTCTTGCATGGATGGATATTTTTTCATTCAAATCTAGTATGTATTTTTCTCTTTTTTTATCCATATTTTCTACTGACAATTCTTTTAAAATCTGGACCACGTAATTGCTGCGATGTAGTAAACTTACTCTTTCTTGAGCATTCTTTTTATTTAAATTCAGAAATCTGGGGTGGCTAGGTGGAGCAGTGGATAAAGCACCAGCCCTGGAGTCAGGAGTACCTGGCTTCAAATCCAGTCTCAGACAATAATTACCTAGCTGTGTGGCCTTGGGCAAGCCACTTAACCCCATTGTCTTGAAAAAGCCCTAAAAAAATCAAAAATAAATAAATTCAGAAACCAATGAATAAATTAAAATCCGGGATTTGGGGTGTGGAAAATGCATCTAAGAAACAAAGAATGGATACTCTTCATGGGACAACTCAATGAAATGGGGAAAAAAATGTTAAATTGTTTAAATTATTACCATGGCTCCTGGGGTAACATCAGATAGTGATGAAAGGAAATCTATGCCATGAAGATGAATTTCTTAGGAAGGAAGAACTCACTTATTCTGATCTCTTATGACTACTGTTTACCAAAACCCACTTGCAATTAATCCCCAGGAGAACATTTAAATGTTCTAAAACAATCATCTGTGAATGTCATTTTTAAAAAATAAGTCTGTTCAATTTGAGTTTTTGTTTTCATTTTTTTGGGGAGAGGCCTTGGAGAAGATTACATGAGATTTTTCTTCTACTTAATTTTAATATAAACAAAATGACTAAGAAGTAACTTTTAAAATTTAAAAAAAGACAGAAGTTAATATACACACAAAGGTACAGTTACATAGAGAAAAGAAAAAAAGAAAAAGAGGATTATAAATATAAAAATCCCTCATATTCAGATTGTTTCTTGTTAAAAGTATATAGTAAATATACCATGTTACTTTCAAAGTTGTCCTGAATGTCTTTATTTCCTTCTTTTCTCTTCTGTGGATTTTTAAATCATCAGTAAGCTTCTTTTCTTTATTTTTTTTGTGGAAGGGAGGGAGAGGAGTAGAGAATAGGACAATTCTCTTGCTTGATTCCTCTTTCTCTAATTTTTCACTGACCAAATGAAGAAAAAAACAATTATCACAACAAATAAGTAGTTTAACAAAACCAATCCATCCATTCTTTTCATGACCAAAATGTACACTTTTTCTTAAACTATCACTCTATGATCCTTTAAATATCTAAAAATAAATAAATTTTTATATAGATGAATGTGTATGCATGTGTGTGTATTGAGAGATACATGATACATGGTAGATAGATAGATAGATAGATAGATAGATAGATAGATAGATAGATAGATAGATAAAGTCCTCATATATATAAAACACATAAGTGTTTATTCTCCAACACTACTAAATCAATGACTATTGTCAGTTCTATTCAGTGCTTTTGACCACACTGACCGAAGGTTTTTATTGAAAATTTATTTGGTCTCCCTAAGAAGATTTGCTGCCTCAACAGGATTAAAATATGCTCATTTAGATTAAATGAAAAACATTAATATTTCACTTTTATGTTTTTGAAGTTAAGACAAATATTTTAATTTTTATTAGGCCAATTCATAATTGACAGAGAGAGAAAGGAGAGACAAAGAAAGAGAGAGAAATTTCAACATTTTCAATTATGTGTATATGTCTGTTCATTATAGTGGTGACAAACATCTCATGATTATTTCTGAAATTTACCAAACATAAAAAAAGGGCAAAAAACTTATTATTAATAAGTAGCAATTATGTTGCTGAAACACTGAAATGAACATCCTGTATTTATTGCTTTTCTATCCTCCCACTAAATTTTGCCAATTAGATCCAGAAGGTCATAGGAAGACTCAAAGCACATTTATAGGGGTAATTGTATCATGAGCAATCCAATTATGGTTAAATGCTTCCGTGATGTTATCATTCTTTATAGAAGCCTCTGTTCCACAGCTTCATTTGGAAAATAGAGCAGATGCCATTCTCCATTATCCCATGTCCCTCTTGTGACCATGTCTGGAATTTTGGTCCAGGCACATTACTCAGTTCAGACCAGAAATCTTGGCATTAACCTCCTTAGACCAAAGTCACAAATCCATATTAATATTGAGAAAATGTATAATGATGAGTTATTCATTTTATTATTTTTCAATTGTTCATACAAAATCAGTTTAAAAAAAGCTCACTGTCAACATGATTGTGTAAGAAATAATATTCAAGGAGCATTTATCATTTATTAATTTTGTCAAACATTATCTAAAAACTTTATATAGAGATAATACAAACCTCTCAAAACAATTATTCTGATTTATATCTTATTTAATCATTATTTTTAGACAGACCAGTAGTATTCCCCACCCCCCATACACACACCCCAATAGTATATATTTCTTAAAAGCTGCATTAGGGCTACAGAAATTTCAAACAATATTTGGAGCCTATGAAAAAGTTCATTTGAATTCAGCAAATTATTGAAATCAGTATTTCTTTCATTGCATTTCTTTTATTCAGTTAACTTTTCAGAATTTTTTTCTCTTGACAATAGAGAGTCAATAGGTTCTTCAGAAATGACATACTGAATTCTGCAAGAAAATGTGATGCCAGAATACAATATTTTGAAGACAAAATTTTAGGTTGGTACCACTTTGATGATTGCCTCATATGTAATTTCAAATTACTGGATGCTTGGTTCAAAAATTTGAGCATCCATTAATTAATGTTAATTTATTGAGTACATATTGTGTGTCAGACTTTATAACAGCAATATATTTCCTTATGTGGCATTATTCCTATGAGAAAGAATAGATTAGTCCTCAGTTTCCTGCCTAGAGAGCAAAGCCAGTGAGTTATTTTAGTAGTGTGATTACAATTAGAAGGAATGAGTTTAATTAATAAGATTTAAAATAAGTAGTTTCTTTTTTTAACATTTTAAAAAATTAAATAATTGAGTTATTCTTTTTCATCCATATGCACATGTATATTTTTAAGTTACAAAATTTCCTTTCATTCTCCCTTCCCACACTTCAGTGGTGAATGGCCAGGTTAGCATTGTACATATAGTATTTTTTGATAAACATATTTATTATTCATTTTGGATATGAGGAATTAGGATTAAGGGAAAAGAGAAACATAAGAGATAATTTTTTTTTTAGATTTTTGCAAGGCAAATGGGGTTAAGTGGCTTGCCCAAGGACACACACCTAGGCAATTACTAAGTGTCTGAGACCGGATTTGAACCCAGGTACTCCTGACTCCAGGGCCGGTGCTTTATCCACTGCGCCACCTAGCGGCATCTCTATATTTCTTTATGGACATCAGTTAAAGGTGGCATCATGAGTCTTGAGCTTACACTATAGGACTATGTAGAAAAAAGCAAAAGCACTGGATTGGAAGCAGGTTATCTCAGTCACAAGCCTATGTTGGCTTCTTCCAGTGGAACCTATAAGTTTATATATGTTTATTCTTATGCTTATATTTATTTCAGTGAGTTATATTTATTACATTTGTATATATATATATATATATAATATATAAATAAATGTTTGTATATTTGTGCATTTCATCTGCTTTTGTGAGGAGAGGGTCTTATGCAATTTAAATGGAATGAAATGTAGATTATTCCATGAATTGCATATGTAGTTATCCATCTTTGGAAAACTTATATACAAGCTAAAATTTATGTATTACCTTGAAGATTTTTCTGGATTAAGTACAAAATAATGAGAAAGAGACAAAGGGAGGAACTTTACTTTGGGGCTAGTACTCAGAATCAGTCATAATCCAAAGACGCTCACAATCATTTTAATGCCCTAGGTCATGATTATCATTGGAGATAGGCAGTTTTTTTTTTCAATCTCAAAATAATCAGTCCCATTTTTGTAATCTCATACATGTTTAGGCTTCACATATGACTGAATAATTTAGTAAATTTCAATTTACATGAATTCAGACTGCTTAGGATTCTTAGGAATTCCAATCCATAGAGCATGTTTCACCTAATGATATAGAAAGTTTAAATACTTTGGAGGTATAGTCTGATTTTGTATTTTTGTCATGGACAGGTAATTTCCCATGAAGCCTGACTTCCCCCAAGTTCACCAGTTTGGATTAATAGATTTCTTTCAGCAATCTATTGAAGAAATTTATTTTTCGCCTGAGAATTAGGAGATTGACCTCATTCAATCAATTCTAAATCACATATTTCTAAAGGAAGATCCTTGAAAGCACCTGGAATGACACTCTCTAAAGAATATCTTCTGTTTTTACCAATTTCTCCTTTCATTTTAGTAATTTGTTTTATTTCTTAATTGTGTTCAAGATGGGGTAGGATGTTATAAATGTCATGGCCACTGTGACCTCTACCCTTTTTTTTTTCTTTCCAAGGATCAGTTTGTCTCAGATCAGTTTGTTCTCTAGAAGATTCAATAGCTGAACTAAGTTCCAAAGGGATACTGAAGAAGTCTTAGAGAGGGAATGGACCGTTGCATTTGTCTATAAATCATCAGCATAGTGATTTTTACCTAACTAGTTATTGAGTTTTCAAGGTCTCCTATTTCATACTTTCCAACTATGGTTCAAATTTTATATTCTCTTCAGATAGACTAGGTACTTTCTCAGAATGACCAGGGATTTACCCCTCTTTCCTTATACACACACACACACACACACACATACACACAAACATTTGGCTTTTTGCAAAGCAATGGGGTTAAGTGACTTGCCCAAGATCACATAGCTAGATAACTAAGTGTCTGAGGCTGGATTTGAACTCAGGTCCTTCTAACTCCAGGGCCAGTGCTCTATCCACTGAGTCACCTAGCTGCCCCTACATATATTTTTTGTAAGAACTTGCAATGATATTCTAATAATGTATTACTTTTTTTACTATCAATAGATTTTATAATTATATACATATAGCTTTTCAAATCATTTTGACATAAAACATACAATAAGATAGCAAAACAGAAAATTCAGTTTTAGCAATTTTACTTCCTTACATCCCATAATATTTTGATACAAAATCTGTTTTAAAAATAGCATAAGTCAATTAATATTAATTTGATTAATAGTAAATATTTTTTATTGTCTATGCTAGCTGAGCACGCAAAGACAAAAAATATAATGCCCACTCTTAAGGAGCTTATATTTTATTGGAAGCAGACAACATATACAATACCTCTTGGGAGTAGAAAGCGCATATATCTATTTATATTCTATTTGGGCAACAACAAGTAGACATATCATGTAGCCAGAATGCTCTGGAATAACTCTCACAAAGCAAGGGAGGCAACATCTATCCCTCAGGGATAGAGTCACTTGGATTTGATCTAAGTTTTGTAATGTCTAATTTCTTTTCTTTTCTTTTTTTTTAGTGAAAGATTTTCTTTATTTTGAGTTTTACAAATTTACTTCCATTCTTGCTTACCTCCCCCCAGCCCCAATGGAAAGCAGTCTGTTAGTCTTTACATTGTTTCCGTGGTATGCATTGATCTCAGTTGAATGTGATGAGAGAGAAAGTATATCCTTATGGAAGAAACATAAAGTGAAAGAGATAGCAAAATTACATAAGATAACGTTTTGATTTGTTTTTTTTTCTAAATTGAAGATTTTAGTCTTTGGTCTTTGTTCAAACTCCACAATTCTTTCTCTGGATACACTGATATTCTCCATCACAGCTAACCCCAAATTGTTCCTGGCTGTTGCACTAATAGAATGAGCAAGTTAATCAAGGATGATGATTACCTTTATGTTGCTGTTAGGATGTACAATGTTTTTCTGGTTCTGCTCATCTTGCTCAGCATTGTGTGATGCAAATCCTTCCATGCTTCTCTGAATTCCCATCCCTCCTGATTTCTTTTCTTTTTTGGGGGGAGTAATATGACTTTATTTACACATTATTAAATTATTCTTGTTTAAGAGTAAACATAATACCTCCTCCCCCCACAAAAATATAGAAACTCATGAGAAATAAAGTAAAAGTAAGAAAAAATATATATTTCAGTCTGTGTTCTGATACCATCAGCTCTGTCTCAGGTGGATCATATTCTTTATCATAAATCCATCACAGAAGTTACTTCCATATTTTTTCATAGTTGCTGTTGCTGATTGTAATTCCCACCATCCATTCCTCTCCCACTACCATATATATATATATATATACATTTATTTATTATTATTATTACCATATATTCTGGGGCCAAGAGGCCCCAAGCCCAGATACCACCCCAGAGACCCAGCAACCACCAGGCCCTGTGGTCTCAGACAGGCCACTGAATCCCAGCAACTTGCAAAAACTAAAAAATTAAATATGTTATATCTGACTATTCTCTCCTATGATCTACATTCTCTTCTACCACCCACATGCCCCACTTCTGCCTGTCCCCCATCTCTCCTTTTTACTCTAGATGTCTGTACCCTATTGAGTGTGCATGCTGTTTCCTCTATGAGCCATTTCAGATGAGAGTGAAGGTTCTCATTCCCCCTCACCTTCCCCCCTTCCATATCATTGCAAAAGCTCATTGAAAAAAAATTTTTATATGAAATATCTTAGCCTATTCCACCTCTCCTTTCTCTTACTCCCAGTACATTTCCCTTTTAGCTATTGACTCCATTTTTACAATATATTATATCTTCAAATTCAGCTCTCTCCTATTCATCATCTATAAAACCTCTTTCTATCTGCTCTATTAAATGAGAAATTTCTTATGAGTATTATCAACATCATTTTTCTATGCAACAATACATGCAATTCATCATCATTAAGTCCCTCTTAATTTACCCTTCTCCTCTGCTCTCTATATTTCACATGAGTCCTGTACTTGAAGGTCAAGCTTTCTGTTCAGCTCTGGTAGTTTCAACAGGAACATTGGTAATTCCTCTGGTTCAGTGAAAGTCCATCTTTACCCCTGGAAGAGGATATTCACTTTGGCTGGGTAGTTGATTCTTGGTTGCATTCCAAGCTCTTTTGCCTTCTGCAATATTATATTCCAAACCCTATGAGCCCTTAATGTAGTTGCTGCTAAGTCATGTGTGATCCTGACTGCAGCTCCACAGTATTTGAATTGTATCCTTCTGGCTGCTTATAATATTTTCTCTTTGACTTGGAAGTTCTGGAACTTGGCTATGATATTCCTGGAATTTATTTTTCTGGATCTCTTTCCAGGGGAGATCAGTGTATTCTCTCAATTTCTATTTTGCCCTCTGCTTCTAGGATATCAGGGCAATTTTCTTGTAGGAATTCTTTAAAAATGAGGTCAAGGCTTTTTTTCCTGATAATGACTTTCAGGTATTCCACTAGTTTTTTAATTATCTTTTCTGAATCTGTTTTCCCAGATTATTATTATTATTATTATTTTTTTTTTTTTTGGTTTTTACAAGGCAATAGAGTTAAGTGGCTTGCCCAATGCCACACAGCTAGGCAATTATGAAGTGTCTGAGGCCGAATTTGAAATCAATTACTCCTGACTCCAGGGCTGGTGCTCTATTCACTGTGCCACCTAGCTCCATTACTGTAAATCTTTTTTTGTTTGTTTGTTTGTTTTTTTAGTTTTTGCAAGGCAGTGGGGTTAAGTGGCTTGCCCAAGGCCACACAGCTAGGTAATTATGAAGTGTCTGAGACCGAATTTGAAATCAATTACTCCTGACTCCAGGGCTGGTGCTCTATCCATTGTACCACCTAGCCACCCTGTAGTTGTTGTTGTTTTTTTCAATGAGATATTTCACATTTTCTTCTAATTTTTCATTCTTTTGGTGTTAAATTATTATATCTTGATTTCTTGTAAAGTCATCAGCTTCCTTTCATTCCATTCTACATCTGAAGGATTTGTTTTCCTCAGAGCACTTTCTTATCTCCTTTTCCATTTGACCAATTCTGTTTTTTAAAGCATTTTTCTCCTCAACAACATTTTGAACTGTTTTGACCTAAACTGGTTTTTAACATGTTATTTTCTTCAGAATGCTTTTGCATCTCCTTGTTTAAGCTACTGACTTCATTTTCATGTTTTTCCTGCATCGCTCTCATTTCTTTTCCCAATTTTTCTTCTGGCTCCCACACTTGATTTTCAAAATATTTTTTGAGCTCTATCATAACCTGAACCCAACTTCTATTTTTCTTGAAGTTTTTAGATGCAGAAGTTTGAACTTCCTCATCTTTAGATTGAGTGTTTTCATCGTCCTTGGGATCATAGACAAAGTATTTGTCAATGGTCAAGTTCCTTTTTTTTTTTCTGTTTACTCTTTTCCCCAGCCTGTGCCTGGTTTTGGGGTGCTTCTTGAGCTTTTGAATTTTATTGGGACACGCCCACAAGGACCTCTGGTTGTGAGGCTCTGACTGCTCTCCTGGTCTGTAAATGACCAGAAGCGTACCCCTCTGCCACAGGGCTGAGGTGGGAGGGTCCCTGTTCTGTGGGGGGCCTAGACAGTGATCAGGATCTGAATGTGGTCAGTGCCCCAGAGTCCTGTTACAGGGACATAGCACAGACCTCAGAAGTCTCACTCCAATCCCTTACCTTTGGTGGGCTGAGGGTGCAACTGCCTAGAGATTCCTGCTTGCTGCTCTATGCGCCTGCTTCCATTTTCTGGATCTGGGCTGCTAGTCTCCCTTTGTGCCATAGCCACACTGAATGCTGTGACTGGGCTCAGGGCCTGGGCTTCACACTCATTCTGGCAGAAGTCTCCCTGCTGATCTTCCAAGTTGTGCTTGGTTCTCCCTGGGGTTCAGGTCAGGAAATTGCTTCTGCTTCTATGAGTCATGGCTCCCAGGCACCCTAGGGCTGATCCTGAGAAGTTGAAGTTTCTTCACTCTGGCAGGCCACCCCTCTGGCCCAATGGAACAGAGTTTTTCCACTATTTTCCAGGTTATCTTGGGCTGGAGAATTTCCTCACTGGATCTTTCTGAGGGTTCTGTCTCTGGAAAACTTAGTTAGACTCATAATTTTAAGATTTTTGAAATATTTTGGAGAGAGCACCTAGGAGAGGCTCTGCACCCTGTAATGTCTAATTTCTATTACAGCCTTTGAAGTAACTGCCATTGTTAGGGAATTGAAATTAGCAACTCAATTCCATTTAATGACAATATCAAATAGCTTTTTTATTCTTTTCTGTTTTTGATTTTACTTTTCCCTGGTTACTTGTAAAGATACATTTTAATATTCAATTTTTTATGAATTTAGTTCCAAATTCTCTCCCTTTTTAACCCTATACCTCCCATTGAGAAACTAAGTAACTTGATAGGGTTGAAACTGTAAAGTCACAAAACATTTCCATAATAGTTCTGTCATTAAAGAAAACTTAGACTGATGCCCCCCAAACAAAAGAAATCTCAAGAAAAATAACATTAAACTGTTTTCAGACACCATCAACTCTCTCCTCTCTCTGAAGATGCCAAGATTCTTTGACATAAGTCCTTCAGAGTTGTTCTTGAGTCATAGCTCTGTTGAGAAAAGCAAAGTCATTTACAGTTGAACATCCTACAATATTTCTGTTATTTTGTACACTGTATATTTCATATTACCTCTGCTCATATCTTTTGAGATTTAACTGAGAACATCCTGCTCATCATTTCTTACAGCAGAATAGCATTCCATCATAATCACATACCACATATGTTCCGTCTCATTCTCTCAATTTCTGATTCCTTACACCAGAAAAGAGGTGCTATATCTATCTATCTATCTATCTATCTATCTATCTATCTATCTATCTATCTATCTATCTATCTATCATATATCCATCTATCTATTATATATATATATATATATATATATATGCATATATCTTTTCCTTCCCATTTTTCATCTCTTCCATAATGCAGACCTAAGTAGTGTCATTGCTACATCAAAAAGTATACATAGTTTTATAGCCCTTTGGGCATAGTTAAAAATTGCTCTAAAGAATGGTTGAATAATTTCACAACTCCAACAGCACATTGATGTCTCACTTTCCCTGCATCCCCTCCAACATTTTTCACTCTCTTTCTCAGTTCTAAAAGCCATTCCAATAGGTATAAGGCAGTGCCTCAGAATTGCTCCAATTTGCATTTATCCAACCAAAAATGAATTAGACCATTTTTAAATAAGCAACATTTATAACTTCATTTGAAAACTGTTCATGGTTCTTGATCATTTATCAATTGGTGAATGGCTCTTATCTTTTTATAAATTTGACTCAGTTCTCTGTTTCATAAATCAGTTTATCAGAGAAGCTTGTTTCAATAAATATATTTTCCCAATAGTTATTAATGTTCAGTGTTTCCTATTCCTCCTCCCCCACCTCAGTTTATTTTATTTCCTCTCCTTTCATCTGTTTTGCTTCTAACTAGACCTCTAAAAATAAGCTCTCCCTTCCAATATCCCTCTCCCATTTCTGTTATTCTGTTCTCTTCCTATTTTCCTTTAGGGTAAGATAGATTTCTAACTGAGTGTGTTTGTTATTCCCTCTCTGAGCCAATTCAAAGAAGACTAAGACTTACATCTCCTCCCATCCTCCCATGTCACTGCAAAAGCTTTTTCATAGCTCTTTTATGTGAAATAATTTATCCCATTCTATCTCCCCTTTTCTCTTTCTCCCAATACATTCTTTTCTCATACCTTAACTCCATCTTTTAAAAATATTATCCCTTCATATTTATCTCCTTCCTGTGCCCACTCTGTATATGCTCATGCTCCTTCTAAGTGCCCTATTGGATTAGACATTTCTTATAAGTTATCAATATTATTTTCCCATGCAGAAGTTCAACATCATTATCTTCTCATGCAGGATAATAAATAATTCAGCATCATTAAGTCCCTTATGATTTTTCTTTCCTGTTTACCATTTTATTCTTCAATTGAATCTCATATTTGAAGACCCAATCTTCTGTTCAATTCTTATTTTTTCATGAGAAAAGTTTGATAGTCCCCTATTTCATCGAATCTACATCTTTTTCCCTGAAAGCTCATGCTCAGGGTTGCTGGGAGTTGGTTCTTCATTGTAATTAAAGTTCTTTTGCCTTCTAGAATATTATATTCTTAGCCCTCCTATCCTTTAAGTTAGAAGCTGTTATATCTTGTGTTATCCTGTCAGTGACTCCACAATACTTGAATTTTTTTTTTTTTTCTGGGTACTTGGAATATTTTCTTCTTGACTTAGGATTTCTGAAATTTGACTATAATATTCCTGGAAATTTTCATCTTGGATCTCTTTCTGGAGGTGAATTCCATTTCTATCTTACTCTTCAGTTTTAGAATATTAGGGTACTGTTTCTTTCTCCTTTTTTTTGTAATTCTTGCAATTTATTACAGCCATATAATTATTACTCTTGCATTTTCTTGGTAGTTTCTTCCTACTTGGCAAGATTTGGCTTTTCATTTAAGGATCTTTTTGCTATCTTTGTTCAGTTTTAGCCTTGTGATAATCACCTTTCTGGGGTGAATGTGCACACGGACAGTTGTACCATTAGCCTTCTCCCACTGTACATGCTCTATGTAGATCACATATTTCTTTCTGTAAACTTGGACTACCTTGCCAGTTTGCTGTCCTTTGTAATGTCCTTGAACAACCTGGACTTCATTATCTTTTTGAATGGGCATGGAGTGGACATTGTACTTCTGTCTCAGCTCCTTAGAAAGAGGAGAAGACATAATTTTCCTCCATATGTGGGAAGGGGCATTGAAATGCTCTTGCGGTTTTTGCTTCAGTCAGAGGTCACAAAGGAATTGAACTTCATTTTGACCTCAGAGCCACCGTGGAAGAGAAAGCATGGGGTAGTGTTTCTTGATAATTTCTTGAAAGATGATATGTAAACTCTTTTTGTGATCATGGCTCTCAGGTAGTTGAATAATTTTAAAATTATTTCTCCTGTATCTATTTTCCAGGTCAGTTTTTTTTTTGGGGGGGAATTATAATGGTTCACACTGTCTTCTAGGTGTTTTTTTTTTTGCAAGGCAATGGGGTTAAGTGGCTTGCCCAAGGCCACACAGCTATGGTAATTATTAAGTGTCTGAGGCTGGATTTGAGCTCAGGTACTCCTGACTCCAGGGCTGGTGCTCTATCTACTGTGCAACCTAGCCACCCCTAGGTTTTTTTTTTAATTTTTGTTTTATGGTTTCTTGATTTCTCATAGTCAACAACTTTCCTTTGTTCCATTCTATATTTTAAGGAGTTATTTTCTTCAGGAAGCTTTTTTTTTAGCTCCTTTTCCATTTGGCCAATTCTTATTTTTAAGGTATTCTTCTCATTGACACTTTGTACTTTTTTCATTTGGCCCAGAATGATCTTTAAGATGCTATTTTCTTTAGTATTTTTTTTGTGTCTTTTTTCATTAAGATGCTGATTCATTTTCCATGATTTTCCTGCATTGCTCTCATTACTTTTCCCAATTTTTCCTCTGTCTCCCTTACTTAATTTTCGAAATACTTTTTGAACTCTTCTGGTCTGACTGTTGGGTGTATATGGAAATATTTACATTGTTTTTGCTATATCTTGGTCTGAGACCAAATCATATTTTTCTTGGAGACTTTGGATACAGGAGTTTTGACTTTGCTATACTCATCTGAATGTGCATTTTTGATCTTCCTTATCACCACAATAACTTTCTATTGTCAAATTGTTTTTTTCTTCTGTAGCTTGCTCATTTCGATTTTAACTCTTTGTTATGGTGGGACTCTGCTTCCAGGATGGAAAGTGCACTGCCCCACCCTTTGGAGGGTTTTTGGGCAACTGTTTCCAAAGATACTTTTAAGGACCTGCAAGTTTTCAGTTCTTCAAAAGTGATATTATCTAAGGAGAGGTTTTTAATCACTCACCAGCTTGTTGTCTGTTCTGTGGGTGACCACAGCACTCCCCTCTGCCTGGAACTTTGAGAAGGTCCCCATTCCCATTTTTACAAGTTCTGTTGTGCTATTGTCCCTTCTCTTGCTAGACTAAGACCCAGATCCAAGTATGGACAAAGCAACAATCCTGCCTGAGTGATTGCAATGAGAACCCTGTAATCTCCTTCTGACCCCCTTAATGTCTGTGGGCTAAAATGCCAGAAAGAGCTGGTGCAACTATTGATTCAATTACCCCCTAGGACTGTTTCTGGTCCACTGAGACTGGGTCTATGCTGCTGAGCCTTCTCAGCTTTGCTATATAGGGAGATGCTCTCTTAGGGACATGACTAAGACCTCTATTGTATATGTAGAATATTGCATATGTAGAATAAATTTGTATAAAACAAAGGTAATTTGTATAAATTTGTATAAAGGTAATTTGTATAAACAAACAAAGGTGATGAAAGGGGGGAAGCACTGGGAGAAATTGAAGACAGTTTTGTCTAAAAAGTGCTGAATGGTTCCTCACTCTGTGTCATAGATTTTTCCTGCTGACCTTCCAAGTTGTCCTTGGCGGTCTCTGACTGAGATGTCTTGAAAACTTACCTTGCCACTGAGCCACTCACCCCCCTGCATGTTTCTGGATTTCTGGGACCTGTTGGCAGTGTGTTCCTACTCCATTCTGCTCTGGCACAGCACACCTTTCCCAATGACCTTCCATGTTGTTTTGAGCTGGATAATTATTTCACTTCATCTTTTTTGTGGGTTCTGCCACACTTGAATTTCTTTGGAGTCATTATTTAAAGATATTTGGAGGTTAGGGGAGAGTTTAGGCTTCCATCTTGACTTCAGAATACTAATTAACTTTTAACAATGGAATATTCACTTTGAAGCTACAGTAAAAATTGTATAAATGTCCCCATATAAACTCAGTAGCTCTTAACTCAGTTCCTATACGATATTGGCCTGATAATATGTTGTTTGACTCCTGGATAAGCTTTTGTCTCTACTTCTGCTAGCCTAATTTCTGAATATCACTCCCCAAAGTCTCCTAGCTCCTTGAAGCATCAATATCAGGTTGTTTATTAAATATAGCCTGGAAAGAAATCCTAAATTCTTATGATTTACCCTTCTGGTTTTTCAAAATTCATAACATCGGTGATTCTACTTCCTTTGCTTAAAATGAAAAAAAAAAAAACCTCACAGAGGTGACATCTTTTAATAGGGCCACATGGCTGTAGAGGTGAGAATGACCCAAGAACTCTTTATATTAGTGTCTCTCAAAAGATGCTATGAACAAAGATATACACCATCCTGCTTCACTGTAGCTTACGGGCTAACTAAAAATGTTATGCTAATACCAAGCCAGGAATTTTTGAAGATGCCCTAAGTTTCATCTATGGAACAAATAGAATAAAAATTCCTTGTTGTCTTATGTTTAGCAGGTCAGAATCAGTTCACAGAATATATGTTCCACAATTTCTACAAAGCACTTATATTTCATATCATCATCTATGTCCAGAAATAGACTTCTCAGCTTTTCCATAGGGGGAGATGCTCTTCTAGAGACATGAGCAAGACCTGAACAATATATTCATGCATATATATATATATATATGTATGTGTATATGTATATGTATATGTATATGTATATGTATATGTGTATATATATATATATATATATATATATATAATTTGTACAAAACAAACAAAAGGTAAACAAAGAACAGCTAGCTGGCATAGTGTATAGAGCACTGACTCTGGAGTGAGGAGGACCTGAGTTCAAATCCAGCCTGAGACACTTAATAATTACCTAGCTGTGTGACCTTAGACAAGTCATTTAACTCCACTGCCTTGCAAAAAACCAAGCAGACAAACAAAAACAGAGTGAAGTATTTGGAGAAACTGAGGATAATTTTGTCAAAAAATGTAGCAGCTGAGTTGCATCCTGAGGTTAGTAAGATATGAAGTGTGGGTGAGAGGGAGTACATTATCAGAATGAGGGTCTATCATATGAATAAATAAAAATTGTATATTTTCCTCAAATTAGTTGTCATACTGTGAATTTTATAACAGTTTCTTGTTTGGCTATTAGGATATATTGATTTTGTATTATCTACCTTTTGAGTATTTCCTACTTTTTACTCCCTCATTTATGCACTTTTATATTTACTTATGGAAGAAGTTTAAATGGACTAGTGTATAAAGTGTTAGACCTGAAGGCAGTAAGACCTGAGTTTAAATCTGACATCATACACTCACTAACAATGTAATTCTGGTCAACCTTTGTTTTCTTCAATATTCTAGAGAAGTAAATTACAAACCACTATAGTATCTTTGCCAAGAAAACTCCATACAGGGTTACAATGAATTGGATATAGCTAAATTATGAAATATAACAGTCTCAAAAATTATCTATTGCATTTATTGATTTTTAATCACAATTTCATCCATCATGTTTTTCATTTAAGAGAGGGAGAAAATTTCAGATTTGAAAGCTATAATAAAAATAATTTATAATATCTTTTTAAAGGTTATTTTATGATATTCATACATGGATTTGAAATGTTATAGATAACATGTTTCCAATTAAATTGATATGCTATATTAATTTCTGGATAGCATGATTAATTATGATTAATAGAATATTAATAGAATTAGAATACTTTTTTCTGTAATTCCTTTCATTATTTCTCTAACTCAAAATTATATTTTAGTGATAATTGCCAATTTCAAAGTATATTACATTTCTCCAAAACAAATTCACATGCTTATTTTACTTAATCACATTGTTTGAAAATGTTGCATGAACACGTGCAATTATGTAAGTTCCACATAACCAATATACTAGAAAAACTGCTAAGTCAAATGTTTTGATTGTTCTCTTAATAAAATATGATAAAGGATTTTTCATGAGAGACTTTCTTATTGCTTAAAGTGTAGTTCTTCAGAGGTTAATTGGTTCCAAAATATTAACTAATATAATACTCCCCCCCCAAAAAAAAGTTATAGTTGTTATTCTTTCCAGAGAAGGAAATGACAAATCACTCCAGCGTCTTTGCCAAGAAAACTCCAAATGGGATTGTGAAGAGTCAGACACAACTGAAATGACTGAACAAAAACTTATTTTCTCTTTTTCCTTTCTCCCATATCACTCACATGCCATCTGTCAATAACTCCCCCTGTCTCTTATGACGACATTATCTTTCTCCTTGCCAAGCAAATACTTTTATATTCAATGTTCACATTATACACCTTTTCCTCATTTGATTTTCTCCTTATGATTTGTACTTTCTCACTTTTCTTCAAACTTTATCTGTCTACTGACTTTCCCTACTGCCTAAAACATGCCAAAGACTCCCCATCCTCAAAATATCTTCAAGGAGTCATCCAGTCTGATAATTGTCCCATAACTCTCCTCCCATTGACAACTGCTTCCTCTATTTTCTTTCCTCTTGCTTTGTATTTTGCCTCTGATCTTAAAAATGCTTTCTCTCTATCTTATCAGTGATCTCTGAATGACCTTTTGACTCATACTTCTTGACCTCTTTGCAACTTTTGATCTGTTTTGATCTTTTCTTAATATTGCTCTCTACATTTTAATGTTAACTGCTTTCTCAGTTTGCCTCCTTCTTGCTACTATTTCCTTTTCAGTTTCTTTTGCTTGGTTTGTATATAGTTCACATCCAATAATTATGAATGCTCCCCAAGACTTGTTTTTCTCTTCATATGCATTTTTATTTGTGTTCTCCTCAGCTCCTATGGATTAATTTTTTTTTCTCTATGAAGATGCTTTTTAGGTCTACTTGTCCTGTTCTAACTACTCACTTGATCTTCAGTCTTTTTAAAAAATTTATTTTAGTTTTTTCATCCATATGTACATGTATATTTTTAAGTACAAAATTTTCTTCCATCCTCCCTTCCTACCCCCCTCCCCTCAGTGATGAGCAATCAGGTTACCATTGCACTTACATATTTTTGACAAATATGTTTACAGATTAGTCATTTTTGGTATGAAATTAGGATTAAGTGAAAAAATAAATGAGAAATAATTTCTATAAAGTGCTCTTCAGATTCTGAAGACTTGCTTTTTTTTTTAATTTGTTTTGTTTTGCTTTTCTTCTTCTGGATGGGGATAACATTGTCCATAGACAGTTTAAAATAGTTGTCCTAGCTTTCTGAACTGCTGAAAGGGGCTGCATCCATCAAGGTGGATCATCTCATGATGTTGTTGTTAATGTGGACATTGTTCTATTGGTTCTGCTCCATTCTCTCAGCATCAGACCTTTAACTCTTTCCATGTTTCTCCAGAGTCTGACTATTTATGGTTCCTAATAGAACAATAATATTCCATAGTATTCTAGTACCATAACCTTTTTAGTTGTTCTTCAATTTATGGGCATCTCCTCAGTTTCCAGTTCTTTGTCACTACAAAATGAACTACTATGAATATTTTAGAACATGTGGGATTTTTCCTATTTTTTTATGATTTCTTTTGGATAGAAGTCTAGAATTGGAATTGCTGGGTCAAAAGGAATGAACATTTTTATTGCTCTTTGCACATAGTGCTCTTCTTTCAGTCTTGTATCTCCATCTACCCAGAAAAAAATCTCAAACTTGAAGTTTGACAGACATCTGAAATTCAAAAAAACAAACAAAAAACAAAACTGGACTCCTATTTCCCTCCAAATCTTTGTCTTTTACCACGTGCCATATTATTTTGAGAGTTCCACAATTCTCCCACTCACCCAGGTTCAACACTTTGATGTCAGGCTATAACCCACAATGTCTCTTATTCCATTCATTCTGATTTTTTAAAATCTATAATCTCCTCTTCTATTCTCTGACTGCAATCACTCTGATAAAGCACATCATCACCTCAAACTTGTACTATTTCAGTAGTTTTTTTATGGTTTTTTCCTCCTTGTTTCAATTCTTTCTTCATTCCTATCCACTAAGCCATCACATTGATCTATCTAAATTGTCATCTGACCATGTGAATCTCCTCTTCAGTCAAATCCCATGACTCTTCATAGCACCTCCAGGATCAATAAACATTGATGGTTGAGAATTAGAAGTTCTAATGAACCTAACTCCCTCCTACTTTTAGAGTTTTCTTACATGTTATTCATTTCCAAATATGCAGTGATACAGTGATATGGCACTCATGTACTGTGACAATCCATCTCCTGATTCCAGGGAAAATTTTCTTTTCTTATGACAATTTTATTCTATTTTTATTTCTAAATTGATCCCACCCTTTCCTTCTGGAGCCACCTGAAAAGTCAGGTAAAACAAAATCCAATAAAATATGTATAGTCATACAAAGCATACCCCATATTAACTCTGTTCCCAGAAAAGTTGGAAGGGAGGGAGGGACAGAGGGATGAAGGGGAGGAAGAAAGGAAGATAGAAAAAAGGAAGTTAGGAAGGAAGGAAGGAAAAAGGGAAGGAAGGAAGCAAGGGAGGAAAGAAAGCAAAAATGCTGCAATATATACTCTAAATTCATCAGTTCACTATCTGGAGTTTTTGGAGTCATGGATAATGATTGCATTGATATAAGTTCCTAAATCTTTCGAAATTCATTTTCTTTATAGTATTGTTATTTTATGCATCTTTCTGGTTCTGCTCACTTCACTTTGAATGACTAAATATATGTTTTCCCAAGTTTTTATGAAACCATCTGCTTTATAATTTCTTTAAGTGTTCCTTCATAATCATATGGCATAATTTGTCCAACCATTTCCCAATTGATGGCAATCCCTTTGAGATTCCAATTCTTTGACATCATCAAAAGAGCTGGTGTAAATGTTTTTTTTTTTTTTAAAACCATGTTAATCATTCTCCTCTTTCCTATTTCTTTGGAGGATAGATCTAGTAGTAATACTGCTGAATCAAAGACTATGAACAGTTTAATTTTTTGGACATACTTCCAAATAGTTTTTGAGCAAATTCATAACTCCACTAACAGTATGAATTTTTTAAAAATTTTCTCACCCATTTTTCTTAAATTTGTTCCTTCCTTTTCTCTATCTCATGTCCTTTGGGGATTTCTTAAATTTCATGAAAACTCACCTTCTAAGGCAACACCTTAATGATTTTCCTTGAATCTGGTATCTTCCTTCTCTTGATTGACTCCAATGTATCCTGGTTGTAACTTGTTTCTATATAGTTTGCATATCATCCCTATTCAGTTATGAGCTTCTTGAGTGTGGAGACGCTTGTCTTTCTTTGTATACTCATGAACTTGACAAAGAGCTTGGCACATAATAAGAATTTAACAGGTTTGTTTGTTGACTGATTTCTAGTTCTAAATATATGATCAAATACTCCTTTAAAGTACACTTAGAGAAGCAATCTTAACCTCAAGAGAGTGTTTTCTTCTAGAAATCAGTTTGTATTTTTGACAGAAATGTTTATTTGTGTTGAATATCTGCCAAATAAGTCAAACTAATGACTGGATTATATTTTTCCCTTTAATTGATGAGCAATTTAATGAGACTTACTGTATCAGTCAGTTGTTTAGATATCACAAAAGTAGCCCACTTTAAACCATTTGTATATTTATTCTCCTCTGCACTAATTATAATGAAATCCATCTACAGTCATTTTGATGACATTATTTTATATATCAACTTCTCATTTCTTTATAATTGAAATTAAGATGGAAATTCATGCACTTAAATCAATTTTAATTTACCTTCCTTTTAAAGACTAATCCTTTAAGTGTAGTTCTTTGTTCTTTTAGGCTTTTCCCCTTAAATAATTAAAATATTTCCAGTAGATTCTTATTAAAATGTGTGAATGTGTAGATGAGATCTGTCTTCACTACTTAAACTATATGATTTCATATTCATGAAAATTACGCACATAAGAAAAGTATTTCTCTTGTTGTAGCAACTCCTAACTGATGTACCATTTACTTCTTCATATCTGGCATATCATTTCATATGAATATCATGTTTTTCCTTAGATAATGTTACCAGCTTGAAGCTATTTCCAAATCTTTTTTTCTTCCTATTTGTATTTCATTTGCAATTTCTAATATTATTTTGTTACCTCACAATTGCCTCACAATTACACAGCTTCCTTTACATTGTACAACATTATCTGACTAGCCAAATGGTAGTCCTAATTTTGCCCTTAAAGTTGATAAAGCACTCCTTTTTCTCGGTGAGTGTTTCTACAGCTAAAATGAAATTCTCAACAACAAAATCATGGCTTACATTATGAATATAAACATTATCTAAATCATTGAAAATGTTTGCTTGACTCAAACTATTTCTTTTGGTTTTAAGAAATTTGTCAGTCAATTTAGGGAAAACTAAATTGGGATTACGATAGCACTGAGAAGTTAAGGTAATAGGGGTAGAAAATTGAAGTTAGGAGAAGAGACATGATGATCACAACCTACATTATAATAGAGAATGAAAAGGGTTTGAACAGTGACTGTTTGCTAGAATGGAGTACTCTTTTTTTTTAATTCTCTCTACCATATTTCCTGAACCATGAGAAACTGTAGACATATTCCCATCTCTCCACTACCACTCAGCAACCTCTGCAACTTTGAGAATCACTCTGGCCACTTTAATATTACTGGGAATGTTATTGTTATAGTCACAATCAAACTACAGATTGTTTTCCCTTCTTTTTTTAGAGTCCCAGCACTAGATGCTAGCATTTTAAATCTCTCTTCAAATGGTGTCTGAAAAATGTTTAACAATTGACTCTCCAAACAAAGTGTGCAGCATACTTTAAATTTTTATTTTTCATATTAACTTTTTCCCCATTACTTCAACAAAACACTAAAGAAAGCAGTGATTTTTAGTATTTTCTGATTTAGTATTTCTGATTTTACTTAATTTGTCCATTTCTCAGTTGGTCCTAATGAACCATTTTGAACTGTTCTTCATAATTGCTCTTCTTTTTCTTTTTCTATGGGTTTTAGTTCCTATGCCTTCCTAACCACTGATCAATAAGAGGGTGTATTGCAAGTGTAGCTTTTTCTAGATGAGAGGAAAGACTTAGGGATCATGGGAAGTGTAAACTTCATAGAATCAGAGAGTCTAAGGACTGTCTCTTACATGTTACATGCTCCCTTTCTACTCTTCTAACCTGTAACAATCCTTGCTCTTCCTCAGATTAGAAATGCCTTTTTTTTTTAGGATAAGAGTATTTTTTCTATCTGTCCCCATGTCTGGAATTCTCTCTCTCCTTTCCTTTATCTCTTGACTTCCCTGACTTTCTTCAAGTGTCAGGTTATATTCCATCTTCTACAGCAAATCTTTGTGAATTCTACGATCCTCCCACTTTTTATGTATTTTCTTTTAACCCTATAATTAGCTTTATTGATTATACAAAGTTTTCTTTTTTCCAAGGGTCTCCCCACAAGGTTATGAATTCTAGGATAGAGGCTTTTTCTTTTCATTTAATCCTCAGTTAGTTAAAACAGTGTCTCACACATAACAGATGCTTAATACATGCTTGCAAATTGACTGATTAACCCAAATAAGAAGTGAGAAGTTATTTACAACTGGTGAGGAGTAGGGTTCAAAGAAGACACTGTAGAGGACTTGGCATCTGAGCTGGACCTAAGTGAGAAAGCAAGGATTCTAGAAAGCAATGAGTAAGACACCATTGACTGTCATCATGGATGATGAATAGTTTGAGTGCAGATCAGATAAACAGAATATTTACCCAGCTATTGAATCAATATTTCTAAAGTGCAAGTTTCATTATTTGACTCTTTTGGTGAAAAATCTTTTTGCTAGGAAAAGAAATTAGAAACTTCAACTTTAACAATATTGAAAACTGTGAAAACATGACTATCTAACCAAATTTCTCTTTCCTTTTATTTTGTTATGTTTTGTTTTCCTCCGAAAGGGAAATAAAGCTATTTGTAGGACTTCATTAGCCCAGAGGACAAAGGCACAAGCTGTGCTTCCTGGAACTATAAGGGCATAAAAATGACCCCCTCCCATCCCCCATGAAAGTGGGGCTTAACAGACATTCAAAGACAGGGACACAAGGTAACCTTAAATGCGGAATTATTAAAAGCTGGGAAAAGAAAAAACCATAGAAGATTGTGTTTGAGATATATGACAAAAACCACGAATTCCAAGAGGTTAAGGTGGGATAGGAAATTCTTCCAATCATGAGGAGGAGCTCCAAGAGCAAAGACATGGAAGAGGTAAATGAATTATTATTGGTGCAAATGAACAATTCCATCAAGTGCCAATACACTTAGCTTTAACTTCCTGCCCCGTCATGTTCATAAAGCATAGACAAAAGAAGTAAGTCATATATTCAATTAAATAATTATATTCTTAAAAGTAATTGAAGCAAATCAGGTTTTTTGGTTGCTTTCCTAGTGGGAAAATACATTTTTAATTTTAAAAATTCTAAATGAACCTTCTATAAAAATACATGAGATAAATTAACATTATATTTTTCCTAAAATGTTTCTAGTAATTCTTCCAGTTGAAAATTTTAACTGGAGTTATTCAAATAAAATTGCAACACTAGCATTATTAATATGAGATTGAAAGCATTTCCCACAATGATGGGGAAAAAGTCTGCTTCCAAAAAGTCTGCCAACAAATTCTAAGAATGTAGAACTATATATCAATATTACAATATATGAACCCCTTCCCTCCAACTATATTCCATTCCTTTCTGTCTCTTCTACTTCTCTAGCAACTTTAGGTTAAAACAATACAACTAAATCCACTGAGTTGGACCGTACTAAGATCCATATAATAAATATTCAAGTGAAAGGGAAAAAGTAAATCAGAATTTCATCCATTTATGGTTAAACATATAGAAGGTTTCAGGCATGTTTCTTTTAGTTAATTTTTTTCTGGGGGGACAGTCTTGGTTGTCTTGTTATGATGTCTTTAATGTTATACATTAGAGTTAAGTATATTATTAAATGTTTATTGTTGTGCTCATAATCTCATAATTCTCTTCAGAAATGGATTCCCTATGTAAATAAAATAATTCAGAAATGCAAAAAATATTCTATTTCTGTCCTATACACAGCAGATATGCAATAACCATTTATTGAATGACTGAAAATATTAAAATTTCTTCTTTATATTAAGAACTAATTCCTTTTGTATCCTGAGAATTTAGGCAGATCCCTATCTTCAGGATTCTTAGAATATAATATAACTCTATAAGGAAATGAGGCTAGAGGGCTCATATTAAAAGCAATAATATACATAGTAAAATTGATCTGTAAATTCATCAATGACATTTCTTAATTTTTCAAAGTGGGAGGGTGCATGCAAATGTATGAATATATGATTGTTTCACTCTTATATGACCTCAAAGGGCAGGAAAAATATTTTCTTGTTTGTGCAGTTTCCCCTGATAAAGGGAAACTTTAGCACCTATAGAAGATTATATGAAGGAGAGATCGAAACAATCATATCCAGCTGGAGTGACATTAGAAAGACATTATAACTGGCTTCCGATATTTAAAAGACCTGTTTAAAAAAGGATCTAAATATATATGTGATAGAGATGAAAGCTGAAGGCAGTGTGCATGCATTCAAAATTCTAAAAAGTAGTGCTTTTTCATGTACAATGACCTTTTTTAAATGTACTATGTTATGAAAATGTTTTATTCCATAAATTACAAATAAGATAACATGAATTATAAAAGTAAATAAATAAGAAATCAGTCTTCACAGAAGGATAGCTACCTTCTGATGAATTTAAATTCTAGAGATGAAGAAAGACCTAAGGACAAATCTAGTCTCATACATTTAATAATTGTGTGACTCAGACAAGTTGCTTGACCTGTGCCTCAGTGTCCTCAACTATAAAATGAGAACAATAATAGTACATACATCTCAGGGTTATGAAAATCAAATGAGATATTTTTAAAGTACTTTGCATAGTGCCTGACCTGTTTTCTTCCTTTCTTCCATTCTTTGTAAAGTCATTTATAGGTCACTGCTTTCATCAGATTTCAGAGGCTTTTATGGTTAGTTTGAAATTGTTATTATGATCCTAATGTAAATTTTGATTCTGTTTATTTCACTGTGACAATTCACTTTTTTCAAGGTGGGGGTCATGTCTCTATGAATTTATTGTACAAAATAATTCCATTGCATTTATATATCACAATTTATCCATTCATCAAATATGTTTGCTCATCAAATGATGGATACCCACTTTGTTTTCTAGATCTTCACTACAAAAATGAGTGTTTCTGTAAATAATTATCCTTGAATGGACTCTATGTCTATCAGTATCATTGCTGGCAAATCATTTAAAAATTAAGAGTACAGAAAATTAAAGCAATTCTGAGATTCTACCTAATACCTGTAATATTGACAAAAATGACAAAAGAGGAAATGATAAATGTTGACAGGATTATGGGAAAACAGGCACACTGATGAACTAATATTGCATTATATACATCTCTCTCTCTCTCTCTCTCTCTCTCTCTAGATATATATATATATATATATTATATATATAGCATTATAGGTAGACTATGAATAATTGTAACTATTCTGGTAGGCAATTTGATACTCTACATATACAAAAAAATAAAAGATTAAATAGTCCATTCCTTTTAACCCAGATAAAATGATGCTAGTCTTACACTTGAAAAAAAATCTAAGATATAGAAATTCCTATGTGTACAAAAATGTTTATAGTAACCTTTTCTGTGATTTCAAAACCTGTAAACTAAACAAACATCAATGAAATGAAGAACTGAGTAATGATCCATGGATGTGAAGTAATATGATTATTCTGTCATAAATGAGGCCATAGATTACTTCAAAGACACATGGAAAGAATTTTCTGAACCACGCATAGTGAAGAAAGAAAAACAAGAATAATAATTTATACATTAACAAATAATATTATTAAAATGAACAATTTTCAATTCAATAATTGTGTAGAGCAATTTGGAACTATGCCCAAAGGGCTATAAAACCATGCATGTCATTTGACCTAGCAATGCCACTACTAGGTCTGTATCTCAATAGAGATGAAAAAAAAGGAAAATGAAAAGGAGTTATATGTACAATGATATTTGTAGTAACATGATGACATCAAATTGGAAATTGGAGAATGTGCAACAGTAAGAGAATGACTGAAAAAGTTCTGATATTTGAATATGATGGAATGCTATTCTTCTATAAGAAATAATGAGTAACATCACATTCAACTTAGATCAATGTAAACCATGGAAACAATGTAAAGATTAATAGACTGCCTTCTATAGGGGGTGGGGAAAGGGAAACAAGATTGGGGAAAAATTGTAAATTCAAAACAAATAAAATCTTTCTAAAAAAAGAAGTAATGAATAGATTGATTCATTGCTGGTGGAGTTGTGAACAGATCCACCCTTTCTGTAGAGCAATATGGAACTAAGCCCAAAGAGCAATAAAACTGTTCACACCCTTTCACCCAGCAATTCAAATTCTCTAGGTCTATATCCAGAAGAAATTATAAAAGAAGGAAGAAGTCCTTCATGTTCCAAAATATTCATAGCAGTTCTTCTTGTAGTGGCAAAGAATTGGAAACTGAGGGGATGCCAATCAACTGGGGAATGGCTAAACAAGTTATGGTTCATGAGCATCATGGAATACTGTTGTTCTATAAGAAACCATAAATGGTCAGACTCTAGAGAAGCATGGAATGACTTATGGGACCTCATGCTGAGAGAAGGAAATAGAACAAAGAGAATAATGTACACATCAACAACAATATTGTGAGATGGACAACCTTGATGGAAGCAGCTCCTCTCAGCAGTTTAGAGCTAGGACAACTGAATTAGCCCAGTTATGGACAATGGCATCCCCATCCAGAGGAAGGAAAACAAAACAAAACACACACACACACACACACACACACACACATTAAAAAAAACAACAAAAAACCCCCCAGCCCTTTAGAATCTAATGAACACTTTATAAAAATTAACTTCTATGAATCTCTTTCCCTTAATCCTCATTTCTCATAGCAGAAAATTACTAATCTGTAAACATGTTCATCAAAATATGTATGTACAATGCTAACCTGACTGTTAGCTGCTGAGGGGAAGAGGTTGGGAAGGAGGGTGGAAGGAAATTTTGTAACTTAGAAATATACATATACATATGGATGAAAATAAAAATATAAAATTTAAAAAATAAACAAGTAGCTGAATCATTATTGATTAGATACTTAAATTGTATTTACAAATTAAAACAACTCTGAGGCATTAACTGCAATCAATCAAATTGATAATGAGACAAAAAATAAAATGATAAATGCTGGAGGGGATGTGGGACAATTGGATGCATTGTTGGTGGAGTTGTGAACTCTAGAACCATTCTGGAGAGCAGTTTGAAACTATGCCCAAAGGGCAATAAAACCGTGAATAGCCTTTGATCCAGTAATACCATTACTAGGTCTATATCCTAGAGAACATAAAAAGGGGGAAAAGACCCATATGTACAAAAATATTTACAGCAACTCTTTTATTTAGCAGTCAATAATTGGAAATTGAAGAGATGTTCATCACTTGGGAAATGACTGAACAAAATGTAGTATATGAATGTGATAAAATACTCTTATTCTTTAAGAAATGATGAACAGGAATATTTCAGAAAAACTTAGAAAGTCTCAAGTGAACTAAAGCTAAGTGAAGTGAGCAAAACCAGAACATTGTACTCATTATTGACAATATTATGCTATGATCAATCATGATATTTTTAACCCCTAAGAGCAGTTCAGTACACAAAGACAATTCTAGAAAACTCATGTGGAAGATGTCATCCACATCCTGAGTAAAAACTATGGAATCTAAATGCAGACCAGGCCATACTAATTTTAGTTTTTTTTTAAATATACTTTATGCTTTTTAAATTTCTCTTGATTTTTTAAAACATTTTTTCTCTTCCCCTATGATTCTTCTTTTACAACATGATGAATATGAAAATATGCTAAATATATTAGAGCTCACTGTCAAGGGGGAAGGGAGGGAAGGAGAAAACATAAAACTCAAAATCTTACAAAAATGAAATATTTTATACATATACATATATATTTATTTTTTAATTAAATGAAAAGGAGTGATGACTGGTATGCTGTCAGAAAAACCTGTAAAGATTTACATGAGCTGATGCGAAGTGATATGTACTGTATAAAAAGTAACAGCAATATTGTAGGAAGTTCAGCTATGTATGACTTAGGTTTTCTCAGCAATACAGTTACTCAAGACAATTCTGAAGGACTTATGATGAAGAATGGTATCCAACCTCAAAAACAAGATGATTTTATCTGAATACAGATTTAAGCATATTTTTTTTTGACTTTCTCTGTTGTGAGATTTCTTTTCTTTGTTTCTTTTTTTGTGGGGAAGGGTATTTTGTTTTCTTTCATTATAAAACTATTATGGAAATGTTTTGTATAACTACATATTTATAACCTACATCAAATTTCTTGCTTTCTAAATGAGGAGGTGTGGGGAGGGAGGAAGGGAGAGTATTTGAAACTCAAAGTTTTAAAAAAATAAGTGTTAAAGATTTTCTCTACACCTAAGTAGGGTAAAATAAAATACTAAAATAAAAAAAAAATGTAAAAAATGAACAGTTTTAGAGATTTCTGCAAACTGATGAAGAATGAGATGAGTAGGTCCAAACAAATAAATACAAACATCTTTGGAAGCTCAAAAACAATAATTAGGGGACGACTAGGTGGCACAGTGGGTAGAGTGCCGGCCCTGGAGTCAGGAGTACCTGAGTTCTAATCCGGCCTCAGACACTTAATAATTACTTAGCCGTGTGCCTTGGGCAAGCCACTTAACCCCATTGCCTTGCAAAACCGAAAACAAAACAAAACTAAACTAAACTAAACTAAACTAAACAATTAATTCATTGGCCATTCATGATTACAGAGGATAGACAATGAAACATACTATCAATCTTCTGACAGAAAGATAAGCAATAGATTTAAGGTGCAAAATGAGACATATATTTATGTTTACTGTGAATGATTGTATTTGATTGCCTAAATATATGTATATATATGTACATATATATATATATATATATATATATATATATTTAGTTCAAGGAATTTCTCATTTCTTTCAATGGAGGATATAGAGAGAAAATAGGTTTTTTTATCAGTTTTTATTTTAATTAGAGAGTTGGGATGTTGATTTGGAATGTTGCATGAACTTTCAGATGGAGTCACTATATTTTTAGTTTTATATAATTGTTGCACTTTGTTAGAAGTGAACTCTCACAGAGTAGTAATAACCTAATTCCATAAAACATCAATAAAACGTAAAAAGGAATACTGTTGAGTTAAATGTCAATAAACATTAATAGATATTTATTGATTTTGTTGACTGGTTGATTGAATGGCTAATACACCTGAAAGAATCCAGAGGAGGCCAACCAGTAGGGGAAAAGCCTGTGAATCAATGTCTTAAGAAGTTTGACTGAAGGAACTGTGATAGCCAGAAGAAGAGAGGGTTAACACAGTGAGGATAGCTACCTCAAGCAAAGATTCCTTATGGGGGCAGAACTAAGAACAATAAGTAATAGTTGATCACTGGAGCTGATGCCCCCTATAGTCATACTTGCTTGATATTTATTTCTGTACATATTTCACTCCAAAAACTATATTGCAAAGATACAGATTCAGTCTGATACTGGAAAAAGCTTCATCAGAATCAGAGTTAGACTGCCTCAGGGATGGAAACAAAATGGTAGCTTGTAGCTAGGAAGCTCTTGGAACTTTTCTTTGAATGAAGCCTCTAAACATTTCCTAAAGTGATAGAACCCTTCACAAAAAACAGTTAAACAACTTTTCAGTGAGATATCTTGGAGTATGTTCAGGGAAAGGTCTATAAGCAGGGTAAAAGAACAATATAGCCTAGTGTAGGTGAGAGAATTGGGAAACCAGCAAAAGACTTTTAGTCTCAGCACAGCTAAGTCCCATGCACATCTCTGTCAGCAGTGAAAAATCCCAACTCTAGCCAAAAAGCTGGAGAGAACAAAATTTTGAGCCCTGATATTATGTTTGGCTACCCTAGAGCAGGGAGCAAACTGGGAACACTGGAAATGCCAGAGCAAAAAGTAAAATCCTGGCCCCTAGCAAAAAAAAATGAAGTTATATATCCTAAACCACAGGAAGAAAACTGTTGACAAAATGACCAAAAAAAGTGCTAACCATTGACAACTACTAAACTGATAGGCATGAAACCATATCATCTCAGAAGAAAGCAGTGACAAAATGCATATATGTGAAGCTTCTAAAGCCTTATAAATTAGTTTTAATTACGAAAACATTTCTTATAAGAGCTCAAAAGACAATTTTAAAGACCAAGAAAGAGAAGAAAAATAGAGAAAAGAAATGAGCATCATAAATGAGAATTATGAAAAATTGACTGAAGAAATCAACTCAATTAAAAATAAAAAGAACTTAGTGGAAAATAAAATTAAGCAACTGGAAAGGGAAACAAAAAAGATAACTGAAAAAAATAAAACTTTAAACAAATGGAAGTGGGAATGAATCTGTGAGACACCAAGATTCCATCAAACAAAACCAAAAGCTTGAAAAAATAGAAGAAATATAAAGAATCTTTTAGGAAAAATCATCAACCTGGAAAATAACTCGAGGAGAGAGATGATTTACAAATTACAGGTCTACAGGAAAGTCATGGTCAGATAAAACCTGGACAATATCATCTAAGAAATTAATATGGAAAACTGCTCTAATGTCTTAGAGCAGGAAGATAGCATAAACCTTGAAAGAATCCATTGATCACTCCATCCCCTCCCAGAAAGAGATCCCAAAATAAAATCTCCAAGGAATATTGTAGTCAAATTTCAGAATTCTTAAGCAATGGAGAAAATATTTATAAGCAGCCAAAAAAGGAGCAATTTAAATACCAGGATGCCATATTCATGAATACATATAACCTATCAGCTTCTACATGAAAGGATCAAAGAGCCTGGAATGTGATATTTCAGAGGGTATAACAGCATGGTATACAACCAAGAATCATCTACCAAGAAATTTTCAACATATTTTCAGGGGAAAAGATGAATTTTCAATGAAAAAAGAGTACTTTTCAAACTTATCTGATAACAAGATCAGAAATGAACAGAAAATTTGATCATCAGATATATGACTTAAGAGATGCACAAAAAGGTAAATGGAAGGGGAAAGAAATGTGAGTTAATTCTTGAGAATAGTATTTCTCTTAGAACAATTGAAAGGAACACAAAGGGTGTGGGTGTTAATTAATTTTGGTGTAATCAAATTCCTAGCTCTTGAGAGTTGTATTTATATTGCGACAGTTGGAGCAAATGTTCTGGGAAAGAAGGTGTGAGTTCAAATTGATTCTGATATAAGGATGCTTAAAGCTCTTAAAAATTGTACTTCTATCAATACAGGTGAAAGTAGTATACTTTGACAGAAGGTATAGGTACAAGACAGATATAAAATAAGACATGAAAAAAGAGATAATATCCAGAGAAAAAAGACATTAGAGGATAAATATCCTTTTATAGAAAAGAGAAAGAAGGAAGGGTGTGAGCACTGAGTAAATCTTACCATCAACAGATTTGGTTCAAAGAAGGAATAACAAACATTCTCAAATAGCTTTAGAAATTTATCCTACCCTATAGAGAAGTAGGAGAGAAGGGGAAAGAAAGGAGAATATGAGGTTGATAAAAGAGAAGGGATAAGTAAAAATAAAAGTTAAGTAAAATGGGAAAAAGAAGAAAAGGGAAGAGGGCTGGCAGAAGGGAGGCCAGAATGAGAGATGCAACAGAAGCAAAGCATTGACGAGGAGGGATAAGAGGAAAGGAGAGAGAAAAGTTCAAAGAGGGGGAAGATAGAATGGAGGAAATGCAGAATCAGCAATCTTAACTGTGCATGTGAATGGGATGACCTCTCCCATAAAAAAGAAGTGAATAGCAAAGTGTATTAAAAACCAGAATACTGCAATATGTTGCTTACAAGAAACACATCTGAAATAGAGTGAAAAGAAGGTAAAGATAAAAGACAGAGCAGAATATATTACATTTCATTTGAAGCAAAAAACAAAAGCAAAAACAGAGAGAGGTAGAAAATCTGATTTCAGACAAAGCAAAAGCAAAAATAGATCTAATTAAAAGGTATAAAGGAGAAAGATTTGTAAAATCAATGCTAACTAATAGATATATTTGTGAAATTGTGTGCTATATTCCTTATAATGCCCATCAATTGAGGAAGAGCTGAACAAGATATGATATATGATTGTTATAGATTAATATTGTTCTATAAGAAATCATGAGTAACCTAACTTCAGAAAAACCTGAAAAGATTTGCATGAACTGATGCTAAGTGAAGTGACCAGAACCAGGAGAACACTGTACACATTAACAGTAACATTGTGAAATGATCAACTATGATGGAAGCAACTTCTCTCAGCTGTTCAGTGATCAAGAACAATCCTGAGAGACCTGTTAAGGAAGATGCTTTACACATCCAAAGAAGAGACTATGGATTCTGAATGCAGAGGAAAGAATACTATATTCACTTTTAAAAACTTATTTTATATTTATTCTTTCCTTCTCAAGGTTTTTCACCCCTAGTTCTAATTCTTCTTTCACCACATGACTCATATGGAAATATGTTAAAAGTAATTGAATATGTTCAACCTATACCAAATTATTTGCTGCCATGGGAAGGGTGGAGGTAGGGAAGAGTGGTAGAAGCATATGAATGAGGAGTGTTGAAAATTATCTTTGCATGCAATTGAAAAATAAATTTTAAATAAGAATCAGAGATAAGCAAATGAAGAATTGGATGCCCTAATGAATGATGGGATAGTTCTCCCATTGGACATTTTTAAGTGGAGGTTGAATCAGGTTGAATTATGTGACTTTTGATATACTATCTAAATAATATGGTTCCATTCTTCTTGGCCAAGAAAGAAAAAATAATCATATACATATATATTAAATATAGAGTTTATTATGTGTAAAGACTTGTTTTAAACAGTGAGATTATATATATATATATATATATATATATATATATATATATATATATATAAAAGATAATTCCTGATTTCATATAGTTTACCTTCTAATGGAAATAAAACATACAAGTAATTAACAGTCTAGGAATATTTTGGGTTTGGATGTTTTAGAGATTTTGGTTGGATCTATATCCCTAGTTGGATAGGAATGAGACCTAGAGCTATAATTTCAATGCTATAGGAAAATTCCAAGTGAAGAAACTTCCTTCATACAGCTTCATATTGGCACCTTTTTTATACTTTATAGTCCTCTAAAGTTGTCTAAGGCATTGAAAGGTTGACTTGTCCAGCATGTGTCAAAGAAGGGACTTGAACCAAATGCTTTATGATTCTGATGCCGGTTCCCTATAGCATATATCAAATGTGTCAAACTGTCAGTCAGAGCAAAAATCTCTTTAGTATGACCTGAGTCAGATTAAATATATTTGGCAAAATAAATAAAAACACAATATAACACAGATAATGCTAATGTATCTTTTTCTAAGTCAATATGCAGCACACAGTTATAATTTACTATTTATCACCCCTGCACTGAATTATATCTAACTGATTCTCATGAATATGTAGATAAATTTTATATACTCTTATATATTTCTAGTTACTTTGTCAGATACTTCATGTATACATAAACATTTTTTCTTATTTTTTGACTTATTTTTGCATATGATTCATTTCCACTTTCTATATTGCAAGTTCCTGGAGACCAAGGACTTAGTCATTTTTTCTTCTTGTATATGAGAACAGTGTATGCTCAGTACAAAGTGTGTGCTTGAAAATTTATTGGCATGTTGTTGATTGGATCTAACTCAGCCTGATTCCCTAGTTTAGGTTGGAAATAAGGAGGAAATGAGACACTCATAGCCCAACTAACACTTAATAAAAGGAAGTTTATTTAGTTTTAATAGAAGAAAGACATTTAAAGCAAAGAAGAATTCCTTATCCAGGTTATAATTTTAATTCCTACGTTGGTGTTAGTCACTCTTCTAGGTTGACATTAGAAGCCAGATGATGGGGTTTTAGCAAGTTTTATCCTGGCTACTTTTATATCTAAGGACTAAAGAGTGGGGTCAATGGTTTAAGTCTTAACTCTCTGAGCTAGTCAAAGCTTCAGGTCAGTTTAAGAACAAATAGACAAAACTAGTCTAAATTGAATGTGAGGTCAAGGTACAGGTTCTTAGGATTTTACATAGTACCATAAAGATGGCTGAGTACAGCTTATAAATTAGGGAAATGAGTCTCAGAATTTGACTTTCCAAAAATTATCTAAGAAGAGTTAGAAAACTATAGACATTTGTATTTGATGCCCCTATTTTAGAAGTTCTAAGGCAGCTGTAAGATAATATGGGTAGAGGCATAGTCTCATCAAGACATGGGTTTATGTCCTATCTTTGACACAATGACTTTGTGACTCTGAAAAAAAAATATTTAATTTCTTAATGACCAAGGAAATTCATAAAGATTAAGTTGTAGAACAAGAACTGATTTGAAATTTTAGAAATAATTTCTCATGGAGTTATTTACATATATATATATATATATATATATATATATATACCTATAAAATCACAGGTCCTATTGTTTTTAGTAAAATAATAAACATTAGGAATTTTTGGCATGATTTATATGATTGTCTACACTGTAGAAAAATACTAGAAGTCAATAATATGTGAAAAATGGAAAATCTTCAGAGATCTTTTCAATCTCCAAGAAAATGTCCTCATATTGTGATATTTCAGTGTCACTCATTGACTTAAAAATTCTCCTTACTATCCTGACTTAAAGTAAGTGCAGAGAACAGAACCCAAAGCATGCCTGCCTATACCATTAAAATAAAACAATCAGGTGAAGGGGAGAAGAGGGATAGAGGTTGAGATTTATGAGGACAAACCTAACCCTTTACACTTACTGACTATCATATCTAAAAATGTGGAGACTTCCTAAATTGCACTACGTACTATTTCTGTTCAAATCTCAGAGGTTCAACAAATGAAATGATGCAGTTAAAATCATTTGCAAACTTTAGATTATAGCATTAATTATTATGAGTAAATATATTATTTTTATGAGGAAATATATAAATATATATGAGCAAATATATATTTGTATGAGTAAATATATGTATATATATATATATATATATATACTCATATTATGAGTAAAAATGAATTTGAATTTGGATATTTATAGATACAGATTTGGTTTGTGATACTTTCCATATATGTGACTTGAGCATTGAAGTCTTTCTTCATCTATAAAATTAGGGAAATCTTCTGTACAGTTCTTTGTCTGAATTCTGTGATCCAATGACTATCTTTTTAATGGTAAACATGGATCTGAGGATGGTGTTAGATGCTGTGTAACAAACTTCACATTTTATTTAGATGTCTCAGAATTGTGTTGGCACAGCATTATTCCCACCTTCTCTTATTCTACCCCTAAGCAACTCTAGTTGTTAAAAGTGATTAAGAAAAAAGAAAATGAGTGTAGTTAGGTGGCACAGTGGATAGAACTTTGGTCTTGGAGGCAGGAGGACCTGAGTTCAAATCCTGAATCAGACACTTAATAATTGCCTGTGTGACCTTGGGCAAATCATTTGACCTCATTGCCTTAAATAAATAAAAAAAACTAAAAAGACAACATAAAGTTTCACAAAAAGAAAGCAAGATTTAGTGGATATGGAGGGTATTATAAAAAGAAGGCAGGGAGAGAGAGAAAGGGAAACAAAGAAAGAAAGAGACTAATAGACATAGAAATAAAGACAATAATAAAAGGTTTTTTAAAAGAAGAAAATATAAAGAATATGAGTGGATATTTGTACAATTGCCTGAAAATTCCAGGGCATGGTATATGAAAAGGGGTTATTTTTTTTGTCCAAATTATGATTTATTTTAAGCAAAATTAAAAGAAAATTCTAAACTGCTTTAAATACAATGCTTAAAATCAAACTATGTCAAATTTAATGACTTCCCCCCTATGTCTTCAATTGAAAGTTTCAAGATCCTGTAGAAAATGCATGAAGATACAGCTGAAGGAATTTCATAATGTCAGTACCATTGGCACATTAGGCATGGCTAGTCTCTTTATTTCATCAGATACACAGGAAGCCCTTAAGCTGAAAGTCTAGTTAGGTATTATATTCCCGGATAGCCAATTTTAGTCATAAAAAGTCCAATTACCCAGAATATGTGTAAAGAAGATACTACTACGCATCTATTCTTTGTACATAGGAGTAATTTCGATATGGAATTTTCCATTTCTGTGAACTAGATTCTTCATATTCTTCAAATGGGATTGATCAAGAGGCAGAAATCAGAAGTCAAACATTGCTGAGGAGAGATAAGGGGAAAGGAAAGTGAGAAGTACAAATGATAGAAGATGGCATAGAAGAAATATAGTTAGTAATTACAACTGTAAATATAAATGGGATGAACTCTCCCATAAAATGGAATCAGATAGCAGAGTGGATTAAAAATCAGAATTCTACAATATATTATTTATAAGAAATGCATTTGAAACAGAGAGATAAACAGTGTAAAAGCAAAAGACTGGAGCAGAATTTATTATGCTTCAACTGAAGTAAAAGAAGCAAAAGTAGCAATCCTGGTCTCAGAGAAACAAAAAGCAAATATAGATCTGATGAAAAGGGTAAGGAAGGAAACTCCCATCTTCCTAAAAGGTACCATGGGCAATAAAGTAATATCATCATTAAACATATATGCAACAGCTATAATAGCATCCAAATTCTTAGAGGACACATTAAATGAGATATAAAGGGGCATATAATTCAAAATTGTAATAGTGAGGGACTTCAAACTCCATGTCTCAGAAGTAGATAAATATAAGTACAAAATAAACAAGAAGGAAGTTAAGAAAGTGAAAAGAATTCTAGAAAAGATAGTCATGCTAGACCTCTGGAGAAAATTGAATGAAGATATAAATAAATCCTTTTCTCTGCAGTACATGACACATACACAAAACTGAGCATGCACTAGGGCAAAAAGAATCTCAATAAATGGAGAAAAGCAGAAATATTAAATACAACTTTTTTCAGATCACGATGTAATAAAAATTATGTGTATTAAAGGGCAATGGAAAGAATAACTAAAGCTCAATTAGAAACTAAAATAACCTAATTTTAAAGAATGAGTGAATCAAACAACAAATGATAGCAATAATCGATTTCATCTAAGACAATGACAAAGATGAGACATCATAACACAACTTATGGGATGCTGTCAAAGTTATTTGAAGGGAATTTTTTTATCTTTAAATGCTTAAATGAATAAAATAAAGACAAAAATCAATGAACTTGGCATGCAGCCAAAAAAATCTAGAAAAGAAGCAGTTGAAAAATCCTCAATTAAAAAAGATATTAGAAGTTCTGAGAATTAAAAGAGAAATTAATAAAATTGAAAGTAAGAAAACTATTGAAATAAAAGTGAGAATTGTTTTTATGAAAAATGCAATAAAATAGATAGACCTTTGAGTAATCTGATAAAAATTAATTGAAATTAAAATAAATAAAATTAAAATTAAAAAAGAATGAAGAAAGCAAAATTAATAGAATCAAAAATGAAAAGAGTGAACTTACCACCATTGAGGAGGAAAATAAAACTATAATTTGGAACTACTTTGCCCAACTGTATGGCAACAAATTTGGCAATCTAAGAGAAATGAATGAATATTTACAAAAATATAAACTGCCTAAATTAACAGAAAAAGAAATAAAACACTTAAATAATCCCATTTCAGAAAAAGCAATTGAAGAAACCATCAATAAACTCCCCAAGAAAATATTTACAGGGAAAGATGGACTTACAAGTGAATTTTACCAAACATTTAAGGAACAAGTAACTCTAACTCTTTTTAAAACCAGAAGGAATTCTGCTGATTCCTTTTAGGATATCAAATGTGGTGCTGATACCAAAAACAAGAAGAGCCAAAACAAAGAAAATTATAGATCAATCTCCCTGATGAATATGGATGAAAAAAATCTTAAATACTATTTTAGCAAAGAGATTGCAACAAGTTCTTACTAGTATAATACATCATTGTCTAGATAGGATTTATACCAATGAATGATTAATCAGTGAAGCTCTTCCATGTCTCTAGTATAATCTGAACAAAAATAGTAAAACAAGTCACGGTCATGGTGACATTGTAATACAACACTAGTATAATTGGGAACCTACCTAGTCCCTGGTAAGGAGGATAATATTTTATTGGCAATTTGACCAGTCTTGTAAGTACATACTCTCACATCAATTATCTGGTGTTTTCTTCATCCCCCTATACTATCCCTCTTAAAGTGAGCCCATCAGTCCTCATGAATTTAATAACTTTCTCTATTTTTATGCAGGTTACTTACAGAATACATTTTCACAGGTTTTCAGTAATTATCCCAACTCTCTTTTGGTTGTTTTCAACTAGATATCCTAAAGACATCCCAAGTTCATCTTGTCTAAATTAAAACTCATTATCTTACCTCCCCATCCCAATTCATTCCCATTCCTTGAAAACTCCCTTTTTATTCTTGGGAGAACTTCCATTCTTTTAATTTCCTAGTGAAACTTGCAGTGTTAATTCCTGATTCTTCATTTTGTTCTCTCTAACCAACATTCAGTAGACATTAAAATCTTGCCTTTACTATCTCCGCATTTCACACAGAAACAATGGCAGAGTTTCAAGTCTACTGATCAAAACCCCCAAATTCAACTCTTGCCTCTGATGTTTGCTGCCACTGTGACCATAAGCCACTCTCTTTGGAGGAAGCTAGGTGATGCAGTGGATGGAACACTGACTCAAGGGTCCAAAGGACCTGAATTCAAATACAGGCTTAGCTTAAGTAGCTGTGATATACTGGGGCAATCATTTAATATCTCTCTGCTTCCATTTCTTCATCTACAAAATAAGGATAATAATTATGTTTATGAACAATATTTTGTTCTTTTTTATGAGGATAAAATGAAATATATCTATGCTATTATAATAATAATAATAATAATTATTATTATTACTAACATCACCTTACCTCTGTTGGTTTCATTTTCTTCACCTTCAAGATGAAAGAATAAAATTAGTATCTTGATGATTTTTTCAAAATAAACTTTATGATTTTAAATAAAAGGCATGTGTGTTTGTGTGTGTATGTGCATATGCATGTGGTATGTGTGTGTGTGTGTAGGGAAGATCTGTATGTTAATCACATGGATTATCTACATATAAAGATATGAGGCTTATATAAAGATCCATTTGATTTGATGACCAAACTATTTCTGAGAAAAAGAACCTCTGGGACTAGCTATGATCAACCAGCACACTGCCTGGCATGTCCTTGGAGGGGAAAGAAGGTCAAAAAACATGAACATGAGCCTGGGTACATACACACACACACATTCACATAAACATCATTTTTCAGACTAGTCAAGACTATAGATGGGGTATACTGGTAAATTTTTAACAATTGACTCTCCAAAGGAAGAAAAAAAAGAAAGAATATATAATGATACATATATAAATTTAATTTTCATTGTTATCATTTTCTCCTTAATTTTTCCAAATTTAGACAATCACATCCTGATTTGTAGATATTGCAAAAATCCTGAGATGCATGTAAGTGATCACAGTAAAAAAATTAACAATTACTCTCAAGGACCAATATGAGTTGGGTTCAATCAAACCAGTCAAAGTACTAGTATATTATTCTGCTCCCAAGATATTGTTATTTTGGAGTTATGATTTTAAGGGGTGTATAATAAAGGCATTCCTCTGGTCCTAATCTGAGATATATTAGATTTACATTCAGCAATACAACTCCTAACTAACTAATAATTGTTATACTCTGTCTCTCTCTGCCTCTCTCTCTGTCTCTGTCTGTCTGTCTCTGTCTCTGTCTCTGTCTCTCTGTCTCTCTGTCTCTGTTTCTTTCTCTCTCAGACACACACACACACACACAATGAGCAGACTTTGGTTTCGTTTAGTGATCTTTTAAATTTTAAATGAGGACATGCATTTATCCAAGCAATCAGAAAACAAAGAGGCAATACAGATCTAAAAAAAGAAGAAGAAATATGTGAATCTCACCATTTGACAGTTGCTGTTTTTCCTTCATTCTTGAAAAAGATCATAATATCATGGAAGTGATGCCGTGATGCAAGTGAAATGAATTTGAGTGAGAGGGTTCGGTGCTACCAATCTCTCACTTTCTCCTCTGAAGTCATCAGGGTCTAATGGATATGACCAGAATCATTGGAGATGGCCCTAGATGCAGGGCAATCAGGGTTAATTAACTTGTCCAAGGTCACACAAGTATTAAGTGTCAAGTATCTGAAACTAGATTTGAACTCAGCTCTTCCTGACTCCAGGACTAGTGTTCTATCTACTTTACCCCATAGGTGACCATATAATTAGCTGCCTGGAATGAAAGGAAGGGAGGCAGCAAAGAAAGAAGGGAAGAAAGGAAGGAAGAGAGGAAGAGAAAGGAAGGAAGGAAGGGGAAAGAAAGAAAAAGAGAAGCAAACAAAAACAAGAAAAAAGAAAGCTATGTCTTCTCTTCTTGGTAGTGAAACAGAAGTTTATTATATATATGTATATATATATATATATATATATATGTGTGTGTATTGTTTTTGCTTAGTTGTGTTTATTGTAAGAAAAGCTTCAGTTATATTTCCTAGAAGTGTGTATGATATAAAAATAAATGATCAATAAAACACATAGACATATAGACATATAGACATATAGACATATAGATATGCGTATATATATATATATATATATACAGACACAGATAAATTATATTTAAAGAAAGTTATCATGGAATATTACACAGACATACTACTGAGAGTTTTGAACAGAGGATAACTTTGATTATGCAGAATTACTCTCCCTATCCTTCCCATATTCCCAAAATACCAATTCATTTTATTTTTTAACATTTTATTTGTTTTCCAATTACATACAATAGTAAAATGTACCTATTATTTTTTGTAAGGTTGTGAATTTTACAATTACCCCCTTCCCTCTGCCCCCCCCCACAGAAGTCTGTCTGGTAGTCTCTACATCGTTTCCATGCTATACATTGATGTAAATTGAATGTGTTATAAGAGTAAACATAGGAGTAAATATAAACCCCCCTCCCCACACCAAGAAAATAAGAAACCTCAAGAATAGAGAGAGAGAGAGAAAAACAAATGTACTTCAGTCAGATTTCAATGGCTCTGTCTCTGGGGTGAGTTGCTTTCTTTATCATAAGTCCACCAGAGAAGTTGCTTCAGTATTTTCCCCACAGTTGCTATTACTAGCTGTACCTCCACTCTATTCCTCCCCATTCTCATTTATTCTATTCTCTCTCTCTCCTTTCATCCCAGGCCTGTCCAAAAGTGTGTTGAATCTGAGTACCTTCTCCCTTGATCTTCCCTCTCTTCTATTATCTATTCCCCCCTTCCCTCCCACCAATTCCCTCTTATCCCATCCCTTTCTTCTTATTTTTCTCTAGGGTAAGATAGATTTACTCACCCTATTAAGTGTGTATGTTATCTCCTTTCTGAACCATTTCTGATGAGAATGAAGGCTCACTCATTCCCCTTTGCCTTCCCCCTTTTCACTCCATTGAAAAAGCTTTTCATTGACTCTTATGTGAAATTTCTTAGCTTCTTCTTCATCTCATTTTCTGTCTTCCCAGTACTCTATCCCCATTTACTCCATGTTTTTACTATAGTATACCATTATATTCTGCTCCTTCCTATGCCCTGTCTATATAGCCTCCTACTAACAGTTCTTATAAATGAGAAAGTTCATATGAGTTATCAATATCTTCTTCCCATGCAGGAATACAAATAGTTCAATATCATTAAGTTCCTCATAGTTAGTCCTTCTCATCTACCCCCTCTATGGTTCAACAGAGTCCTGTACTTGGAGACCAAACTTTTTGTTCAGCTCTGGTTGTTTCAATAGGAAAGTCTGAAAGTCCCGTACTTCATTGAAAGTCCATCTTTTCCCCTGAAAGAGGATGTTCAGTTTTGCTTGGTAGTTGATTCTCAGTTGTAAACCAAGATCTTTTGCCTTTCATAGTATCATATTCCAATCCTTATGACCCCTTAATGTAGATGCTGCCATATCCTGTGCAATCCTGACTATGGAGCCTTGGCAGTTGAATTGTTTGTTGCTGGCAGCTTTTTGAATTTTCTCTTTGATTTGGGAGGTTTGGAATTTGACTATATCGTTCCTTTAAGTTTTTCTTTTGGGATCTCTTTAAGGAGGTGACTGGTGAATTCTCTCAATTTCTATGCTTCTAGGATCTCAGGGCAACTTTGCTGTATTATTTCTTGAAAAATGAAGTCTACACTCTTCTCCTAATCATGGCTTTCAGATAGCCCAATAATTATTAAATTATTTCTTCTGGATCTGTTTTTGAGGTTGGTTGTTTTTTCCTGATATATTTCACATTTTCTTCTAATTTCGGACTTTTTTGGAAGAATTTTATTTCTTCCTGCTTTCTTGCAAAGTCATCAGCTTCCTTTAGTTCCATTTTCATTTGAAGGAGTTCTTCAGAGAGCTTTTATATCTTGTTTTCCAACTGGCCAGTTCTACTTTTTAAGGCATTCTTCTCCTCATTTGCCTTTTGTTTTGCTTTTTTTCCATTAGGACTAAGCTGATTTTTAACATATTATTTTCTTCAGGATTTTTTTGAATATCTTTTACCAAGCTTTTGATATAGTTTCCATGATTATTCTGCATCGCTCTCATTTCTCCTCCCAATTTTTCCTTTACCTCCCTTAATTGCTTTTCAAAGTCTTTTTTTGAACTCATCCATAGTCTGAGCCCATTTTCTATTTCTCTTGGAGGTTTTGGATATGGAAGCTTTGATTTTGCTGTCATCTGAGTGTGTGTTTTGATCTTCCATGGGACTCAAATAATTCTCTATGGTCAGATTCTTCTTTTTCTGTTGTTTACTCATTTCCTCAGCCCAAGACTAAATTACAGCACTTCCAAGGTTTGGGGTTTTTTTGTTGGGGGACACCCCACTGGGACCTTTATTCCTCCAAGGTCTTATGCTCTCTAACCTGTGTTTTGAGATGTAGATGGATCCTGTACTTCCCTCTGCCCTGGGGCTATAAGGGGGGATCCAGTTTGGTTATTTAGTATGGAAGCCCATACTAAAATAAAACGTAATATCTGAGTGTAGGCAAACAGCAGAGTTCTACCCCAGGGAGAGCAGAGAAATCTTCTGCAGACTTCCCTTACTGTCTCAGAGAGTGCAGGCTGCTTTCTTCAGATTCTCGCTGCAGATTCTGCGGTTTGTGCTCCTCACTCCGCACTCATTCTGGTGTAGCAGAGTTTTCTTCCTGCCCCTTCATACTGTTGCCAGTGATCTCCATTCCACAATTGTTGGACATCACCTCAATTTCCAAATCTTTGCCACTGCTAAAAGATTTGCTATGAATATTGTGAAACACATAGGACTTTTCCCATTTTTTACAATTCAATCTGGATATAGACCTAGCATTGGAATTGCTGGGTCAAAGGGTATGAACAATTTTATTGCTCGTTGGGCATAGTTCCATATACCTCTCCAGAAAGGCTGGATCCATTTACAATTCCACCAGCAATGCATAATGTCCCAAACCTCCCATAACCTCTCCAACATTGATCATCTTTCCTTTTTCTCATCTTGGTTAATCTAATAGGTGTGAGATGATACCTCATTGTTGTTTTAATTTGAATTTCTCTAATCAATACTGATTTGGAGCATTTTTTTGAAATGATTTTATATATATATATATATATATTATATATATATCTTTAATTTCTCCATTTGAAAACTGTCTGTTCATATTCTTTGACCATTTATCAATTGGGGAATGATATGATCTTATAAATTTGATGCAGTTCTCTATATATTTTAGAAATGAGACTTTTATCAGAACTTCTGGTTGTGAAGATTGTTTCTCAGTTTTCTGCTTTTCTTATAATTTTGGCAGTATTGATTTTATTAGTGCAAAACCTTTTTACTTTAATATGGTCAAAATCAGATAGTTGAGTATTTCTTGGTCTTCTAATTTATCTATGGTAGCAATTCTTTTTCAAAATTGTTTTTATTTTTCATTCGACAATTTCCCCCCTAATTTGGTTTCCATCCCCTCACCCCCCATAGATGTCTAAATCCTATACTCTTTTTCACCTTATTTTGGTATAGGGCATGAGATGTGGATCGATACCTAGTTTTTGCCATACTATTTTCCAGTTTTCTCAAGAATTTTTGTCAAAAAGTGAGTTCTTATCCCAGAAGCTGATGTCTTCAGGTTTGTCAAATAGTAGATTTCTGTAGTCATTTACTGCAGTTTCTTTTTAACCTGTCCAAATCCACTGATCCATTACTCTGTTTCTTAACCAGTACCAGGCAATTTTGATGACTGCTGCTTTATAGTATAGTTTTAGATCTGGTAGAGCTAGGCTACTTTCCTTCACATTTTGTTTCTCATCAGTTCCCTTGCTATTCTTGTAGCTCCCGATGAATTTTGTTACTATTTTTTTTCTAGTTTGGAAAAGTAGCTATTTGGTAGTTTGATTGGCATGGCAGGGAAGGTACTAGAATTAAGAAGAATTGTGAAAAGTTTCCTATAGGAGATATGATTTTAAAGGAAGTCAGGCAAACCAATTCATGGAAGATGAGTAGGGAGAGTTTTCTTGGATTGAAGAACAGTCAGAGAAAATTCCCAGTGATAAGACATGGAGAGTCTAATTTGAGGAACAACCAGGAGGTTGATATCATTGGATCAGAAGATTGGGCAGGGAGTAATATTTCACTGGAATTTATTGAGAAGGGTAGTGACATGGTCAGACTTATAGAGACATGAGAAGATAATGTCTTCTTTTAAAAATTATTGCTTCAAAAATTAGTTTTATCAAATTTACAAAAGTTTAATTTTTATCATGTTTTTCAAGCCATTAGGAGTTTTCTCTGTGGCATATAATCCTTCTATGCTAAAAATATCATTATAAAACAAAATTAGAGTAAAGAATAAAAGGGACATATACACACAGAACTTGCAAAATCACTTTTCTCGCTGCCAATAAAAGCTGGTGAAAATCCAAATAAAGTGCTTCTGGGCAGAGAATGTACATGCCAAGCTTTACCCTAAAGCAAATTTGTACTTTAGAGAAGGAAGCTAGTGAAAATAAGGGTCTGTAATGGAACTGCTGACACATCTTTAACTATAGCTTTGCTACTGGGCTCCAGTATAATGCAGTACATATTTCTTTGTGAAGGAACTGAAAGCTGCAATAATAAAGCTAAGCTTTATGATATTGAAATTCTCTCTGTTTTTTTTTTTTACCTCCAGGGAGAAAAACAATTAGAGAAAGACAATCTACCTAAATAGACTGGGGAACTGCACTGCTCCATCTATGCTTCATTACCTTTCCTCCTCTTCTCACATTCTCTAGAAATAGGATGATTATATTTACCTGATATCTTCACACGTCCCTGCTGAGCAGGCCCAGGATGCTCAAATGTGAGCTAAGACAGACAATGCTTCCTCTCTATGAGGAGCACTTTCAGGGCCCTTTTAAGGGCCCTGCACTCCCATCATTTTTGCAAGTCGTTGATATGTCTTGCCAACTTGCAGAAAATGGCAATACTCAAAGGCACTTACTGAAAAAAATCAACTCACACAATTGGCAAGTCTTAGCAAATTCACCTCCATGGGGCAAATGCTTCTAAGACATTGAAAAAAACAGACTTGGAGCTCTGGAGTAGGGTAAAGATAACATATCTCTAAAAATAGTTTACTACCTTGAACAATTTTCAAGTTGCAAAAGAGCTTTAGAAAAACAGCAGTCACAATCAGGTGACTTTTTTCCCCTCATTTTAAGTTGCTAACTGCTATAATAAAATTAAAGAAGAAAGCCAGAGAAAATACCCTTTCAAAGAACCTCCCTTAGCATGAACATAGTAAGGAAATAACAAGTTCCCCCAGCTGCTTTCCTTTCACATGCTTTAAGGCCTAAGCCATACATCTACGATGATATGAAGATTTTAGAGAGATCCTGGTTGCTCTCATAAGACACAGAAATCACTCCATTTTCTGACAGTTAGCTAGCAGAAATAGTGGCATTTTCTCCTTAGTCACCAGGCCCCATAAATCTGACTAACTAATCTCCTAATAATTGAATGTGAAGCATCAAATTAGAAACCAATATTACATGAGTGAATTAATGGCATTTCATTATGTATTACTGTTTCCATTAATAAACTATGACTAGATCAAGCTTAGTGGAGATTTGGAGGCCCCTTTTTCTTGGAAACTCCAGAGATTTGCTTAACTTCTATTCTAATTCAATATTGTGCAAAGTGAAAGTTAACAGCCTACATTTACTGCAGTTTCCCTATTTGGAAGATCATTCACTATTTGCTAGGTTTTATGGATTTAAATTTGTCATGTTGAAGACCCTAGCACAATACTAAAGAGAAATTGAGTCACCACTGAGTCTCGGATGGGGTTGCCAGTCTATAGAACTGATTAATTATTTCTCTGGGTCTGATATTTTTTCTCATACATTGATTATGAATTGACCTAACTAAAGAAGTGTGGTCCATCATCTTGGATCCCAAATTGCAAGAAACTAATTTTGTATTTTAAATAAGAAAATAGGTTTAAAAGCAGAAATGGACTTAATAGGCCCCCTTGTGTTTCACCACTCTCATTTACACCTTCTAGTTTCAGTGCTTGTTACAGTTGAATGGACAGCATTTATGAAGTGAATAAAAAGCTGCCTTTCCAGCTCTGGGACCCTCATTCTCAAATCATTCCATATTTTCAAACCTAACCTGCTGTTTCAGATGAAAAGGAGTGTTGTAGCCTTGTCTCTGCAGTAGCAGAGCATGGAAGACAATTTAGGTCAGATCAAAATGATTAACAAGCACTGAGGCCCTTCTCTGGCTCTCCACCCACTGTGGGTTGTCCTGCCATTTCAGAAGGAAAATTTCTATCAGGGGGACGTGCCAGTAGGGTTGTAACTAGTAATGGTAGCTTCCATACTTATGTCTGTCTAATTTAGAGAGCAATTCATTTTCTTGACTTGGATAATCTATCTTTAGAAACCATACCAGCTTCATTATATTTAAACATACACCCCCGTCGTTCTTCCTTATTTTTCCCTTCTATGTAATAACTACTTTCTTTCTTTTCATAGACCTACAAGTATGATGGACTAGCTCTATGTTAGCAGAAAATATGTATCTATATGTATAAATGTGTGTGATCAAAACAGGACAAAATCAAATGAACTATATAAATCCTCTGTAAAAAAACAGATCTGTGATTTCATTGTTGTAAGGATTTCCCCATGACAAAACTTCACCTACCCATGTTTACTAGTAGGATAACTTTGGAAAAGACACTTAGCTTCAGTTTCCTCAATAGTAAAATAGGGATAAAACTTATTAGCCCTGCTAACCAAGGATATTTTCAGGATCAAATGAGATATTTACAAAGTGCTAATCAAAGTCTCTGACATATAATAGGACATAAATAAGTGGTTATTTCCTTCCTTTCTTTCTACCCCACCTCCATTCAGATAATTTCTATTCTATACATTATTTTTTTTTCAAAAATTGTCTTACAATATTTGGAGATATGCCCTGGTCCTTATGTTTTTTTCCACTTACTCTTTCCTCTGTTAATTATCTTCCATTTAACCTGTATATTATGTATCTTATTTGTACATAATTGTTTCCCCCTCAGTATTTTGAGTTACTTGAGAGCAAGAACTATTTTGCTTTACCTTGTATCACTAAAATTTAACACAATGACAAAGCACCTAAGAGATGCATAAGGACAGAGGAGTTCATTATTAATAATTGCTTAAATGCTGTGTTTCATTCAGAGGCTTACCATACATTTGTGATCGTGTCAGTATCTCTTATGACTCTAATAATGTTTCATTATGTGTACGAATAAAAAAGTTTTGATTGGATCAAGTCTCTGTTAATATGTTGCCTTCACTTTAACCACCTTGTTTCATCCATAGAATATACTGTATTCCAAACAAAAAACATTTTATTTGATTGCATTTTCCTGTGTCTACAGCAAAGGTCATGATTTCCCCCTCATCACCCACTTGCCCATGACTATTCAGGTGCCAAACTTCTTTCAGTCTTTCAGTTTTGAGTGAGAGATAATGTCTCATATTAGCCAATAAAGCAGCCAATAAACCTTTATTAAATTCCTATTGTGTGCCAGATATGTTTTTTGTCCTGAAAATGAAAAAAAAAGAGGCAAAAAGACATTCCCTGACTTCAAGGAGTTTAAAATCTAAAGGTGGAGATTGCATGTAAATCAACATCTATAAAACAAGCCATAAACAAGATAAATAGAAGATAATTAACAGTGGGAAAGCAGTGGAATTTAAAAGGGATTAGGGAAGACTTCTTGTATCAAATGGGATTCTATATGAGGCTTAAAGGAAGCCAGACTGGTAAGTGCAAAAAGCCAAAGAAGAATGGGAACAGCCAGAGAAAATGCCCCTAAATGAGTTATGGAGGGTCTTATTCATGGAGCAACAAGGGGGCAAGTGTAAATGATATGGAAGCGTAGATATCAAAGGTTAGTGTTTAAGTAGACTATAAAGGTAGGAGGGAACTAAGTATCAGAAAGCTTTGAATGATAGACAACATTTTTTTTTTAATTTGAGCCTTGGGGCAAGAGGAATTGAATGAAGTTTTCTGAATAGGGGAAAGAAATGGTTGGACCTATGCTTTAGGTTAATCACTTTATGAATAGAGAGAGACTTGAGGCAGGCAACCTGCCAGAATCCTATTTCAGTCATCAAGAAATAAGGTGAGAGGACCAGCACTAGAGTGGTGGCAAGGTCAGAGGAGAGAAGGGGATGTATTCAAGAGATGTTACCAAGATGACATTGATAAGTCATAGCAACAGGCTGAATATGGGGGATTAGAGATAGTGAAGAGTTCAGCATGACTCCTAGATTGTGGTCCTGAGGGATGAGGAAGATGGTGTAGCCTTCTATTGTAACATGGAAGACCTAAACAACATCTAAAAGGAGCACACACTGTACTATATCCAAAAGGTGACATATTATAATATGCAGTCTAAAAAGATAAACCTATAAATAAAAATATAACTAATTTATGAAAATAAAAACAAAAATGGCTCATCTGCAGAGGATATTTATATTTTGTATAGAACTTTCTTTACAAATATCCCATAAAAAGAGCATTTTCATTCTGCAAATGATGACACTGAGCTTCAAGGATAGAAACTATTACTAATTGTGTGGTCAAACTCCAAACTTAACTAGATTCTCTAATTACAAGGATATTGATTTTAACATCCTTCACCGTTGTGTGATTTTTTTAATTGCAATTATTCAATTCTGATAATGGGTTAAATAAAATTGTATGAGACTGACAGAGAAGGCAAATGATCATTTCTTTGTGGAAATGGATTCAAATTACATGACAGAACAGCTAAAGCAGAGCCAATTTGTACAATAGATTTCTTTCTATTGAGGTGGTGTGGTGAGTTGAGAAGGACATTGAATTGGAAGACTGGAGACTCTTAGAATAAAAAGCTCTGATATTTCTAATGGTTGTACCATGGCAGTTCACATCTTATTTGTAATGAAAAGTCCGGCATTTTTCTGGTGCTTTGTTTGTTTGCTTTTTTTATTTGACTTTGACAGACTAATGGATCTATGGGCTTTTTATGAGTTTGCTTAGGTCATGTGCACTTACAGTATTTCATAAATAATAAGAGTTATGCCTAGAGTGAGGCAATAAACAACTTAAATAAAAACTAGAAGGAGGTTATTTTGAAAATAATTATATAGAGATAGGAGTTGAAGAACATAATAAATTAGGTTAAAAATTTTTCAGTACATACTTCGTTAATGAAAACAAACATTACAACTCTTTTTATTCTATCTTGGAGTTCTTGTGACTAATAAAGAAAATAATATTTCCATATTATGCCATCATGGGAAATCTTCAATTTGCATAGTATTTGCAGCAATCATTCTTTATGGAATGGTTTTTTGAATTGTGAGGAAAGCACAAACACACAGAATCAAATGATGAGGATTGATACTTTTTAAAAGTGTTAAAATGTGTAGAGTGGTGGGAGGTCTGAGAGCTGATTCTGACCGTAAGACCATGGTTAGGCCACTTAATCTAGTTGATTCTCATCTATAAAAGAAGAAGAATATACTAAATTCCATATAGACATGACTTTTATTATTTGAGAAACAAGTGTTGCCAAGGAAGCAATGAATATTTGTTTCAAAAAAAATTAATCCTAGTAGCAAAATCCCTGAAGGACCAGCACAGTACCAAGCCCATCCTGAAGTCCTTGGTATAGAACCAGGTGCTTAACTAGTCCCCTGTAGCTCCAGTGTAGACCAAGTGGATGACCAGGCCCATCCTGAATGCCATATAGAGCCAAATGAGTAGCCTGATGCTATTATAGGCCTAGGTACAGCACCAAAACACCAATAGACTTGTTGCAGCAATCAAGCCACCTGCAGTATCTTTCCAACATGTGGAAAGCAGAGATTGGGATAGTAACCCCTTTATTCCAGTATCCCCTTTACCCAACTTTAACAACAACTAAATACTCTGGAAAAATAAGCAATAAATCTGACAAGGAGTTAATTAATAGCTTTTTACATTTTCCTTTCTAAAATGGGTTACTTTAGTATTCTGTTTCCTCTTCTGTTAATCTATGCAGTTTATATTTTTGGAAATATTTATCAAATTTGCTTAGATTAAGAAAAAATCTCCAGGATCAGATGGGATCACAAGTGAATTTTAGAAATATTTAAAGAATAATTAATCTCAATTTTATATCAACTATTTGGGAAAATAGATGAGTGTTTACATTAGAAAACCAGAAGATAAAATTCTGGGAAAATATTATCGCTGAGAGAGAAATGACATTCCCCACCCTATGATATATATAAATTCCATGTGGGATGGTTAAGTCTCTAACTAAAGGTTTAAAAGCAGAACTGGGAAGAAGTGCAAAAACCTTGGTATCTCTATATGTCTGTTCATCTTTAAGCAAATATGCCTCATGTTGTGTATCAGGCAACAAACAACAAACAAGGAACAATCATGCTTTCAACTTCACTGAAGAATTACACTTGAAAGAACTGCAGGAATTCACAAGTTACAAAATGCTAAAGGACTCAAAGGGAATAAAAGATTCCCAAAGCACCAAATGTCTTGCACACAAACCAAACATAATTACTCAGAATGGAAATAACTCATGTCTTCTTGTAGCAGCTGCTGCCATCAAATCAGTTTCTTCTGTACCATCAGACTCACTCCACCTAGGAAGACATGGTCAAGTGTTCATGGATTTGGTACTAAAGGGTCCTTACAAGTCAATCCTTTCCACTTTGATTAAAAACTGAAGCCCAGAGAGTTTAAAAGATTCACCCAAGTTCATGTATTTTTTTTTATCGTATTTGTCTCTTCTTATAGCATGATAATATTATATTGAATTCTTGTCAGGTTTATCAGTCAAACAAACATTTTATTAATCACTTGCTACATAATAGACATTCAAGATAAAAACATTAGAAAAAGAGACACAATATCGTGTCCTCACAGATTTTATCTTCTTGTAGTGTAATACAATTTGATTAGTCATTAACAAATTGATGAACATCAATGTTATTTACAGTTATTTGCTACCACAAAAAGTTATATTATCAATACTTTGGTTATAGGAGATATTCCTACTTAGCTATGATATTCATGAAATATAGCCATTGAATTATATTTTCTGGATCCAATTCCTTTTATATATCTAATTTTAGTTATTATGTATGTAATTCCAAATTGCTTTCCATAAAGGTTGTATTGATTCACAGGTCTTTCAACAAAGCAGTAGTATGCCTATTTCCCACATTAACTATTCCCATCTTTTGTCATCTTTCCAATTTTTTGGATATGAGGTAAAGCCTCAGGGCTGTACTGAGGAAATAATATTTTGGAGTACAGAGAAACTCTGTAAAATGTTGAAGGGTTCACAATCACCTATTTTTACTGTAGATAATAGAATCAGATCTAGAAAGGGATAAGAACTTCAGAGTCATCTGATCTAAACCTATCATTTTAAGTCTGAAGAAACTAAAACAAGCTATTAAGTCTCCCTTTGTGTTTTTCCTATCATGGACTCAGTTTCTCCTCTTCTTCTGTGGCTCTTGCATCTGCCTCTTCTCAGTCTTTGTCACCCCCACCAAGGACCTCAGAGATCTCAATACCCCCCTCCCCATTGGACTTGCTGCACCTCAATGACTTTCTGGAGACAAAAAACTGCATGGAGGGGAATGTGCCATTCCACGTTGACATTGCACTTTTTGAAATAATCTCCCATTAACTTTGTACCAAGCTCTCCATTGATATAACCACAGTAAATCCTATGAAAAGCAGAAAGTTAGCTTGTCAGGAATAAAGAAAGCTTTGAGTAAGAAAGCCTAGTGATGTAGAAGATACCACAGAATGTGATGGTGGTACACATATCTAAGATGATGATGATGATGACATTGTTCCCTTTGGGTCTGATGAAACAAAGAAAGTAAGAGAAGATTACCTTACTCAGAAAGAATAAAATAATTTTTTTTAAAATTCTGCAATTGTTGTCATGTCTTTCTCTTATGGAAGTGAAACCTTTCGATGATGAGGTAGATGTGGTCAAACTGAAGGAATATTTAAGGAGAATTCAGACACATGGCTTGATCTGGGGATTTTCTAAATCAGTTCCAGTGGATTACAGCATCCAGAAACTTTGTGTATGGTGTATAGTTGATGATGATAAAGTTTGGATAGACATGTTAGAAGAATAGATAATTGCCTTTGTAACCCATGGATATTGCTACCTTCAATGTGATACAAAACCTCTCATTTTCAAAAGTTACATTTGAATAAAAATATTTGCAAGCAAAAAAATCGCTTCAAACAATAGGTATTTCTACATGTTCTAACAAAGTTAAGGAAGACAGGGAATGGGGAAAGTTGAAAAAAAAAAGAATGACTCTATGCAAATTGCTACTCTAACCATGAAATGCACACTTCAAAATTCTACAGACTAAACCATTCAAAACAAAACAAAAAATGAAGATGTTCATTTTTATATTCCTAAATCAATTCCAAATGATTTGAAAAGGAAACACAAAAGACCTGATTGGAAAACCCTGAAAAAATTTGGCTTCCTATAATTTACCCTTTTTTAATTTGATTTCAACACATTGATTTTTTTTCTTTTATAATATGCTCTCCTCTTTCTCAACACTAAGGGAGAGGGAAGAAGAGAAATGAATGAGAAAACTCTTATATTCCTGTTAACTTGTACTTGAAACATTTTTGATTTATGCTTTTCTATACCTTAGAATGTTAGCTAGAAAAAGAACATGATCTCTTTAAAATTAGGTAGAGGTATAATATACAGTTTGTGAAGGTTGCCAAGGGAACAAGCAGAAAAAGTGAATGTGTAATTTGTTAGTATTATTTTCATATAAGCCATAACATAACCTCTGAGTTTCAAAGGCTTAAAAGGGTAGCTATCAGAGGAACCCCTGCTAGAGAAATAAAAAATAAAAAGAAAAAATGGCTAGAAGGAGAACTCAACTTATTCTCTATTTTACAGAGAAGACATGAAAAAGCCTATGAAATCAAGTCAGGGGAAACAGATTAAAAAACCTCCCACATCAGGATATCTTAACCTGGAGACTGTAAACTTGTGTTTTATTTTGTTTGATTATCAATTGTATTGGTTTTCTTTGCCATTATATGTATTCTATCCATTTAATAAAGATTATTCTGAATATAGGCATCTCTAAACTCTGTCAAAAGGGGTCTTTTATGAAAAAAGTGTTAAGAATATCCACTAAAGATGACCAGGCATACAAAGAAAATTCAATAAACTTATTAGCAGAAGTAGTAACAACAATGAAACAAAACTAGGACTCTGTATGTTATTGTTTATCCAAAGCCCATTCACAGACTATTTAAAATTTCTATTTAATCACCAAGTTCCACCAAGGATATTGTATGTTTTCCATATTCCTGGTCTATTGTGGGGGAGTCTTCACTTGGCCATCATTTCTTCTATTCTGTATGCTCCTAATATTCATCTCCTCTATTTTATAGGACACTTCAAAAATTTCAAAAAGATACTACAGAAATCTCACAAGGAAAAAAAAATCCTCAGAATGTTACAATGGAAATTCTAGGACAGAATTTCTAATTCCTTTAGCTATTTTTTTTTTGTCCTTCATTCATGAATAAGACCATTGTATCAGGAGAGGGGATGCCATGACAAGCACATGAATAGAATTTGAGTGAGGTGGGACTGCTAAATTTCCAACCTCACCTTCTCCTTCTAAGCCATCTTAGGTCCAGAGGTCAAACATGAATCAGGATGACTGGAGAGGCCCCAGAATACAAGGCAATTAGGGTTAAGTGACTTTTTCAAGCTCATACAACTAGTAAGTGTCAAGTGTCCGAGGCTGGAATCGATCATCGATCCTCCTGACTCCAAGGCCAGTGCTCTGCCCACTGTTCCACCTAGTGCCCTTCTAATTCCTTTATTAGCTAAACTGACTAGGAGATACAGTAACTAAGCTATAGGAAAAAAGTCTCATTAGAAAGTGCTGCATATTAGTTTCTAGATTTCCCTATGCAAGAAACAGGTTTCTGCTAAGTGGAGGCAGGTGGACACCTTCCAAATAAGATTTTGGTGAAGATTTTCAGAATGATATAAAAAGTTTAAATATCTTCCATCTGCCCATGAGAGAACAAATGGAGGAGGGAAAGGACATCATAATGAGAACTGGATTTTCAGAGAAGTCTGGAATTCATGAAGGGGAACTTGAGAAGGGAAAGGCTTAGAGCACAGAGAAGCAATCTTCCTCACAGCTACTGGTCCTGAGTCCTTTCCAATTCAAGAATCTCAACTTCCAGCATCTTCTTCCAGCCTGTCCTAGTCTGCACTTCATATGCTTCTATGACACACCAGCAAGGAAAGGGCTACCAGACCTTTCCTGTTGCCTCCTGTTCAAGGGGGAAAAGGCAGGGTTTTCAGGGGATTGTTTGAGAATGAAGACTCTCATAGAGGATCAAAGGCATCAGAAGGGTTTATTACTTGACTTGGAAGTGAAATGGATTTGAGTGAGATAGGACTATGCAAAGTTATCAATTATTGGTGCCCAATGGCAAAAACAGAGGTCAAGACAATGGCAATAGTAGTAAATGTAGTTGATGACTTGACCTTTTTTTAAAAAAAAAATCTGGCCATTTCTTTTTTTAAAATTTTATTTATTTAATATAAATATTTTATTTTTATCCAGTTGTATCCAATAGTAGTTTCTACCAATCATTTTTTGCAAGGCATTGAATTTTACAATTTCTTCTCCTCCCTCTCTCCCCCTCCTACCTCCCCCCAACAGAAGGCAGTCTGATAGTATTTACAATTCTTTCTGTGATATAAATATATCAAAATTGAATGTGTTGAGAGAAAAAAAACATGCTCTTAATGAAATAAAATATCAGAGGTAGCAAAATAATGTAATAAGACAATTTAAAAAAATGTAAAATAATAATCTTTGGTCTTTGTTTAAACTCCACAGTTATTTCTCTGGATACAGAAGGCATTCTCCATCACAGATACCCTAAAATTTTCCCTGATTATTGCAGAAGGAGTGAGCAAGTCCATCCAAGTTGATCATCACCCCATGTTGTTATTAAGGTGTTCAATGTTCTTCTAGTTCTGCTCATCTCACTCAGCATCAATTCATGCAAGTCTTTACAGAATTCTCTGAAATCCCATCCCTCCTGATTTCTAATAGAATAGTGTTCCACCAGATACATATACCACAATTTGTTCAGCCATTCCCCAATTGATGGACATCCCTTCAATTTCTAATTCTTTGTCACAACAAACAAAACTACTATAAATATTTTTGTACATGTGGGGTTTTTACCCTCTTTCATAATCTCTTCAGGATACAGACCCAGTAGTGGTATTGCTGGATCAAAGGGTATCACATTTTTATCACCCTATGGGCATAATTCCAAATTGCTTGCCAGAAAGTTGGATCAGTAATGCATTAGTGCACCAGATTTCCCAAATCCCCTCCAATACTGATCCTTATCATTTCTAGTCATATTGGCCAATATGAAAGGTGTGAGAGATGGTACCTCAGAGATGTTTTAATTTGCATTTCTCTAATCAGTAATAATGTAGAGCAATTTTTCATATGACTATAGATAGTTTTGATTTCCTCATATGCAAGTTGCCTCTGCATATTCTTTGACAATTTGTCAATTGGGTGAGGGCTTGTTTTTTTTTTTTAAATAAATTTGACTCAGATCGCTATATATTTTAGAAATGAATCTTTTATCAGAAACACTAATAATAAAATTGTTTGCAAATTTACTATACTTCTTTTGTTCTTGATTAGAGTAGCTTTGGTTGTGCAAAAGTTTTTTAATTTAATGTATTCAAAATTATCCAATTTATTTTTTATAATGTTCTCTATCTCTTCATTGGTCATAAATTTCTCCCTTTCCATAGATCTTAGAGGCAAACTGTTCCTTGTTCTCCTAATTTGCTTATAATATTGTCTTTTATGTCTAAATCCTGCACCCACTTTGATCTTATCTTGGTGTAGGGTGTGAGATGTTGGTCTAATTGAAGTTTCTACCATACTATCTTCCAATTTTCCCAGCAGTTCTTATCCCAGAAGTTGAACTCTTTGCATTTATGAAACAATAGATTACTATAATTATTTCCTGCTGTTTCTTTTGCACCTAATCTATTCCACTGATCCTTCATTCTATTTCTTAGCCAGTACCAGAAAGTTTTGATGACTGATGCTCTATAATATAATCTTTGATCTGGTAAAACTAAGCATTTTTTCTTGTGTTGCATTTTTTCCATTAAATCCCTCTATATCCCTCTATATTCTTGATTTTTGTCCTCTAAATGAATTAAGTTAAGTTTTTTCTAGCTCACTAAAGTAATTTTTTGAAAGTTTAATTTAGAGAGAATTCTCATTTTTATTATATTAGTTCAGCCTATCTATGAGCAATTGATTTTTATCCAATTTTTTAGATCTGATTTTATTTGTGTGAAAAGTGTTTTAAGTTTGTTTTCATAGGGTTTCTGTGTCTGGCTTGGCAGGTAGACTTCCAAGTATTTTATGTTTTCTAATGTTATTTTAAATGAGATTTTTCTTTCTAACTCTTGCTGTTGTAACTTGTTGGTAATTTATAGAAATGATGAGGATATGTGATTTTATTTTATGTCCTGGAATAAATCCTGCTTGGTCATAGTGTGTTATCCTAGTAATAACTTGTTGCAATTGCTTTCTTAACATTTTATTTAAGATTTGTGCATCCATATTCATTAGGGAAATTGGTCTATAAATTTCTTTCTCTGTTTTGCCTCTTCCTGGTTTAGGTATCAGCGCCATATTGGTGTCATAGAAAGAATTAGGTAGAGTTCCACCTTAACCTTTTTTCCCAAATAGTTTATATAGAATTGGAACCAATTGTCCCTTGAATGTTTGATAGAATTCACTTGTGAATCGATCTGACCCTGGAAATTTTTCTTAGGGAGTTCATTGATGGCTTGTTGAATTTCTTCTTCTAAGATAAGGTTATTTAGGTATTTAGTTTCCTCTTCAACTTAACCTGAACAACTTATATTTTTGTAAATATTCATCCATTTCACCTAGATTATCAATTTTTTGCATTCAGTTGAACAAAATAATTCTGAATTATTACTTTAATTTCCTCCTCATTGGTGATAAGTTCACCTTTTTCATTTTTGATATTAATAATTTGATTTTCTTCTTTCTTTTTTAAAATTAAATTAACCAGAGGTTTATCTATTTTATTAGCTTTTTCATCAAAACCAATTCTTGGTTTTATTTATTAATTCAATAGATTCCTTGCTTTCAACTTTATTAATTTCTCCTTTCATTTTTAGAATTTCTAATTTGGTATTTACTTAGTTCTTTCTCTATCTTTTTTTAGTTTCAAGTTCAGTTCATTGATTTCCTTTTTCCTGATTTTATTCATCTTAGCCATTAGAGATATCATATATCCCCTAATGACTGCTTTGGCTGTATCCCATAAGTTTTTATATGTTTTATTGTAGTTGTCATTGTCTTGGATGAAATTACTAATTCTTTCTATAATTAGTGGTTTGATCTACTCATTGTTTAAAATGAAATTATTTAGTTTCCAATTAATTTTAGATTTATCTCATCATGGCCCAATGTTGCAAGTGATTTTTATTGCATCATGGCCAGAAAAAGATTCATTCAATATTTCTACCTTTGTCATTATGCAGTTTTTATGCCCTAGTACATGGTCAATTTTTGTGTAGGTGCCATGTACTGCATTAAAAAAAGGTATATCCCTTTCTGTACCCATTCAGTTTTCTCCACAGGTCTATCATGTCTACGTTTTCTAACATTCTATTTATCTCCTTAACTTCCTTCTTGCTTATTTTGTAGTTAGATTTATGTAATTCTGAGAGAGGGAGGTTGAAGTCTCCCACCAGTAGAATTTTGCTGCCTTTGTTTTCCTGTAACTCATTCAGCTTCTTCTCTAAGAACTTGTATGCTATACCAGTTAGTGCATGTATATTAATATTGAAATTGCTTCTCTGTCCCATGATAACTTTTAGAAGGATACAGTTTCCTTTCTTATCTCTTTTAATAAGATCTATTTTTGCAGTTGCTTTGTCTGAGATAAGGATTGTAATCCCTGCCTCTTTTACGTCACCTGAAGCATAATATATTCTTCTCCAGTTTTTTTCTTTACTTTGTATATATCTCTGATTCAAATGTATTTCTTCTAAGCAGTATATTGTAGATTTCTGGTTTTTAATCCACTCTACTATCTACTTCATTTTAAGGGAGAGTTCATCCCATTCACATTGAAATATAAATTTCAATTACTAATTTTTATTGCCCTCATTATTATTTTCCCCCTTTTCCTATTTCCCAGTATTTTGCTTCTGAATACCACACCCTAATGTGTGTTTTCCCCTTCTATCCACTCCCTCCTTCCCTCCATTTTCTTTTCCCTTTTCCCCTTCTTCCTTCCATTCCTTCTATCACTCCTCCTTTTCTCTCCCCCACCTTCCCCACTTAATACTTAAAAGGTAAGATACGTTTCTACACTCATTTGAATGTGTGTATTAATCCTCTTTGAGACAAATCTGATGTAAGATTCAGGTGTTCTCACCCCCTTCCTTCTTTCCCTCTATTGCAATAGGTCCTTTGAACTTTTATCCCATTCTGTCTCCTCCTTCCATGCAACTCTTTACTGTCCCCACCTTTTAAGAAGATATTATTTTAACTCATTCCATTAGAGTCACAGACAAGTTATCATTGTCTACTACTTCTGGCTAAATATATTCTTTCTAATGGAATTATAATTCTCAAGAGTTAGGAGAATTTTTCTCCCAAATAGAACCAGTTCCCAAATATAACCAGTTCAAATTTATTGAATAACATTTTTTTTCTTTTCCCCTCTACCTTTTCTTGTGTCTGTTAAGTCTCCTGTTTGAAGATCAAATTTTCTGTTTAGATCTGGTCTTTTCATCAGGAAAAGTTGAAAATCTCCTATTTTGTTAAATATCCATTTCCCCCCCGTTTTGCTGTAGAGTGAATTCTTGGCTGCATTAAGAGCTCCCTCGTCCTCCAGAATACCATATTCTAGATGCTTTGACTCCTTAATGTTGATGCAGTCACTTCCAGTGTAATCCTGATTGTGGCTCCTTGGTACCTAAATTGTTTCTTTCTGGCTGCTTGCAGGATTTTCAAATTGATCTGATAACTCTGGTGTTTTACCACAATATTCCTTGGTCTTTTCATTTTGTGACCCCTTTCAGGAGGGGATTCATGTATTCTTTCAATGATTATTTTTACCCTCCAGGATATCAAAGGAGTTCCCCTTCACTATATCCTGCAGAATAGAGTCCAAGCTTCATTTCTCTTTAACATGTTCAGGAAGTCCTTTAATTCCTTTTTAAATAAATTTATTTATTTATTTTCATTTATATGAACTTGCATATTTTCCAAGTTACAAAATTTCCTTCTACCTTCCCTTCCTGTCCCCACACCCCCATTCAGAGAATAGTCAGTTTAGCATTTTACTCTACATATTTTGTTAAGCAAATTTTCAAATTAGCAATTTTTGTCATGAGGAATTAAGAATAAGGGAAAGAGCTACAGAAGAGATAGCTTTTTTAAAAGTATTCATCAAATTCAGAAGGGTTGTTTATTTGTTTTCTGTTTTGTTTTGGAGGTCCTATAATTCTTAAATTGTCTCCCTTCGATTGATTTTCCAGATCTGCTGATTGCCAATTAGGTATTTTACATTTTCTTCTATTTTTTTTATCTTGTTTAACTGATTCTTAGTGTTGCATAAAGTCTTCTGTGTCCTCAGATTCCAATCTTTTTTTTAGAGAAGAGTCTTCCTGATTTACCTTTTGCATCTCCTTTTCCAATTGGCCAATTCAATTTTTAAGTTTTCCATTCACCCAATTGTGGTTTTTGAGAGAATTATTTCCTTTTTGCACTTGTCCAATTGTATTTTCAAAGGATTTGTTTTCTTGTTGTAAGACGTTAATTTTCTCTTGCATTTCTTTTCCCAATTTTTCTATTTGATTTTTAAATTCCTTTCTGATCTCTTCTAAGAAGTCTTTCTGGACTGGAGATCAATTCATATTGTCCTAAGAAAGCTCTATACCTCTCTGAGTTAGGATCCTTGTTTTTAAGGTAACATTCAATGGACTCCCCTTTACATTGGCCTTTCTTCATCTTGTGTCCTTTCCTTTTGGACTTGTGCTGGCGGGGAGAGGTTGATTCATGGACAGGTGCTGATATCCCCAGAGGCTTTATGCACTTCAAGCTTTATTCAGTGGGTCAGGCTGTAGGAGATGCCAGAAGTTTTCTCTGACTTGTCTGTGATTGGTAGCCCACTCTATGAGCCTTAGGGCAAGGTGCAAACACCAGGGGGAAGCTGTTTGTTATGGAGAAAGTCTTCTCCCACAGGAATAGAAGGAGTGAGGGGCCTCAGTTGGAAACAAGGGGACTCCACTGAAACCAAAGGGACTTGTGGCCTGAGTCTTCCAGTCCAATGGAACTGACTGGATAGATCTCTGGGCTGCCACACTGGAGATCTCCCATCTGCCATACATACAACCTAGATCAGTCGCCTGGCCTCACCCTACCATTCCTGTGCTGGGTTTCTGCTCTCCTCCCCCAGCTTAGCCATGCTTTCCTATGTCAGACCTTGGGAGTAGATCTTCTTCTCTTTAGTTCTTCTCTGGGTACTGTGGTTCCAAAATCTGTTAAAAAGCTTGGTTCATGTTAGTCCTGAGAGAAAGCCAGGAAAGCTTAAAACAGTGTCTGGCTTCTCTCTACCATTTTGGCCATGGTTGGAAGTCAATTTGACCTTCTTAATAAAGTCTTTCCTAGGAAAAGGAGGAAAGAAAAAAGGAGGAAAAGAAGGAGTAGGTAGAAATAGTAACATTGCCCAATGGGAAAAGTCTGTTGGGTCTTGAGGGTTCAGTACTCACAGATTATTTTTTGTCCCTCATTCTTGAAGAAGATCAATGATATCACTGAGGGTGATGTTTTGACTTGCAGGAAAAATTGAATGGGTTAGATACTTGGGGTTCCGTTTCTCTTCCTTCAACCAGGAAAGACTTTCAGGAAATTTTCCTGTGGAATACTAAAGTAATACTCAATATTAAATGCTGAGATCTTCCACTCTACATATATTTCTCTCTTTTCATGGCTTATCTTTCAGTTTATTTCTAAGATCACCACTCTAACCCTCACTTTTCTCAGTTATCAAGTTTACTGGTTCCATTCCTTTTTCTTTAATAGAGTAAATAACTCTGGAGATGATTTAAAAAATACCAATGGGAGGGAAGTATCTAGAATGGCTTTTGACACAAAACTATTTATAGCAACTAGAGTTATAAGGAAGCTTCAAGAGAATCTGATTCAAAGGAAAACTTTTGGCACTTCAAATGGGGGGGGGAGCAAGAATTAGCACAAATTCCTTAAAATGAGCAGAAACAATGAAAAAAAATCTCAAAATTTTGCCTTGATGCTTGAACTTCTTACTCTAAATTGTATATTGTCTATTGATTCAATAGTTATATTAATGCTCTTTTGGGGGCAGTCTAAATGGTGCAGGCCTTGGAGTCAGGAGAATGGAGTTTGACTCCATCCTCTGGCACTTGCCACTTACTAGCTGTGTAGCCTTGGGACTGACTCTCATCCAGGACTATTTGCAGTAATCCTTATTCCTGTCTGGCCACTGGACCCAGATGACTCTGGAAGAGAAACTGAAGCTGGTGACTTAGCACAAATCCGCTTCAGTCACATCCAGTTCATATACTTGTTGTGGCATCACTTCTCTGATGCCATAGTCTTCTTTGAGCACAAAGGACAAACATCATTACATGAATTAGATTTCATGAATAAAATTATATGTTTTAATAAAAGTTCTATTTTCATAGAAAATGGTAAAATTAAGTGAAAAATCAGCACAAAAAGACATTTACTTTCAGGAATTGACTACACATATTGTCCTGAGGGATTTGAGAAAATTTAGGACATAAGGCAGATCTCTTTTTCTTAGTTATTCATACCTATTGGAAATTTACCTACAAAACAGGAAAACCTAACTAAGAGGGAAGTATTATAGAGGTCATAGTTTACTCAATACAAAAGAAAGATCCTAAGAATAAACTATCTATGCAGTACTAAACTTACAAACTTCTTTTTTTTTTTTTTTTTGCAAGGCAATGGGGTTAAGTGGCTTACCTGAGTCCACACAACTGGGTAATTATTAAGTGTCTGAGGCTGGATTTGAACTCAGGTACTCCTGACTCCAGGGCCAGTGCTCTATCCACTGCACCACCCAGCTGCCCCAAAACTTACAAACTTCTTGACTGAATTAAAAAAATATGTATTTGATTCATAGATTAAGTTGAGTTGTCTTGGGAGCATAGATATGAACTAGAAAATCCCTTAGGGATGATCAATTATAATTTCATTTTCCAGATGAAGAAAAAGGAATCTCAGTGAGGGGAAATGATCTGTTGACAGTTATACAAGTATGAAGTGCCTAAGGTAAGATTTGCTGATTCTAAAGTCCATGTATTTTTCATTGCAACTTGCAGATGTCATTGAATGTAGACTTTAAAAAACATGACAATATTTCATAAATATACAAAGTATTATTTATGCATACATGCACATGTATAGTATCCAAATATAATGTATAAATTTATTATATATTTCATAATGTCAATCATATCATTTGAAACTAAAAAAAAAACTCTATAAGGAAAATAATTTAAGCACTCTCATCATGTCTTGAAAGGTTTTTAATTTAGGTTCAGAAAGACACACCCAAGATCAAATAAAGGGAAAATAAAGATATGAACCCTTTTTTTTTGTTTTAACAACACTATCCTTCATAGTTATCATAAAAAGGAGACACTGAAAGACAAAATAATTAAAAATTATATCATGTAACACATAATTTAATTTTTTCTTGTTACAGATTATTTGACTTCTGTGCCCTGCAGGTGAAGGATATAGATTTTATGTTCCAATTAAAAAAATAAAAAGACAGCCACAAGTTTACTCCACTGTAGTATGCTGTTCCAAGACTTCTTTTGTGTGGAAAAGAGAACATCAAAAGTGACTTCTGGACTAAATGAATTGTCCTATAATTTGCCCCTAGTAAAATAAACAAGCAGGTCCTATACAATATAAATATATATTATTTAAATAATTCATAGTAGCTAGGGGATTGAAATAAATAAAACACAAAACTTCTAGTCTATTTTGAAATACTTTCTTGGGCATGGCTATTTTTAAGCCAATATTACTTATATTTATTTCTGTTTCCTTACTACATACACTTCACAAACTTATAAAGGTACATAATTCTTAAGTCTTTTATTTATTTATTAAGCTAAAAATGTCAGCCCTTCTACTAGTATTTGTTCTAACAAATGTGATACTGCAACAAAGAAAAACCCATTTAATTTATTAAACCAGGGAATGTGTACAACCAATTTCTGGAAACACTACATTTTTATGATAAGGAGACCAGCACTCTTTAGGAAAATTTTAAATGGAGAGTTGGAATTTTTGGCAAATGTATAAAACATAGAACCTTTTCTGAAATGTTTGATACTCATCCCTCTCTTATCTTAGCCAGAAGTTTTTGTTAGGAACACTGTTTAGAAATTCATTAAATATTATACATCCCACCATTTAGGACTTTAATGATGCAATAGGGAGGAGCAAATGTGAACAATATCTAAAGTAAAAACCTTGATTTTTCTCTTTTTTTCCTGAATTTTCAGAACCTAGATTCTTTCTTCCTTGTTACTATGCTAAGCAGTATCCAAAATGAGAAAATTATCTAAAATCTCTCCCCTGAAACAACCCAAGACCACTGACTATATTGAACAGGTGTTTGCATGTTCTACTAATTCTTAGTCTGAATACATATGTAAACATTTAGTGGTGGGGGGTATGAACCTATGATTTCATAGAAATTAATTCTCTTACTACGTTACGTAGAAACTAAATGTATTTCTCAATAAGACATAGTCAGGATATGTCAGACGCAGGATTTGAACCCTAGTTTTCCTAATTCTATGCTCAATTCTTTATATTATTCAGTGTTCCTTTCTTTGAAAAATTTTGGCACACATTTTAAAGATAGGGCAATGGATGAATGAATAGACATATGTTGTCCTCATTTCTTGGCTACCTCTCCAGTATGATGCATGCACCCTAGTCAATAACCTTAGCCCCCATACTATAATCTCTGATAGATTAATATTGTACAGAACCAAAGTATCCATACACCCTGGTATCGTGCAAACATAGAACCATTATTTAAGCAATTCTATATGTATTGTCTTTTTCCTTAAGATTGTAAATTCCATGAAAGCAGAGACTATTTTGCTTTACTGTATTTTTATCCCCATGTGACAAGCTCAATGTTGATATATAATAAGCACTCAAATACCTTATCTTTCCAACTTATTACACTAAGAACAGTGCAGTAGCATGGTAAAAGAAACTACATTTTGGAATGGAAACTCAACTCTAATCATAGAATAGTCACTCTGGGGTTTGGATTTCCTGATTTGTAAAATGAAAATATTGGATAATTATCTATCAGTTCCATGACTTCACATGCAACATTCACAAACACAACACACTCTCTTTCAATTGTGCCATGATGTTTCCATTTGCTCTTCCCAGTTTTCAGATTTTCCAAAATCAAATTTATAAGTAAATTCAGTTGACTATTTTGATATACAAAAATAAATTGATATAATCAAATAATTGGTGCATTCAGCTAAAATGATCAAACTGCTTGAGTGTGTGGAAATTGACTAACTGGAGTCATTTAACTGATGAAAGGCTGATCTATTACTTGCCAAATGTTAATGCTCATGCATTCTTCTTAATTAATGGTAAATTTGGTCCACATTCAGCAAATTAGGGAATAACGAAAGGGAAGAAGTTGCTTAGGGAAATTAATCATCCACATTCCCAAATATAAAAGGATGAGAAAACTCTAGTTAAAAAGGTAAAACTGTCATTTTAAATAACTAAGTAGCATAAATGATAGCTTGCTCTTCAATGATAAAAATTTCATACTTCTAAAAGCAGAAACTGGGCAAAGTTGAACAAATAAACTCTGTTAAAGCCATCTTGGAATGTTTTATAATAGCTAAAATATACTCTCTCACACCTGGAACAAAATGTGAATGTTCTATGCCTTTATTTCATTGATATTGCACTGGAATGACCTGATTTTTTGCGTTGGAAAAGGTTTGCATTTCTTGCAGAATATACAAGACTACCATATAAATGCCACCTCGATGAAAAATCAGAGGCCTGATATAGTGAGCATTGCCATCTATGATCTAATACAATTCTGACAGGTTGTGATCAAACTATTTGGAAAGTCAATAGGGAAAAGAGGATAACTGGGGCAAAAAAAAGACAACAGAAGGTAAGGACAAAAAATATCAGAACAATCTGAATACCTTTTGACAACAGCATCTATGAGTCAAATATAAAGAAACATTTTGAGGAAAAAGGAAACATTTTTGTCATTATGGATAGCGGAAATCAGAAAATTCTGGGGTTTAATTATTATCTCTGAAACACATTGGGTTTTATCATAAAAGGAATTTGGTAGAACTCTTTCTTAACCTCTTTAAAATAGTTCCTAAAGTATCCTTATCTTTTTTTTTTAAGTAGAAGTGACTTCCAAACACAGTATTTTCTTTGATAGTTCATTGATGGCTTTTTCAAATTTATTTTTCTAAGATAAGGCTAGTTTCTTTATTCCCATCTGTTAATTTGAAGGGTTTTACATTTTTTGTAAAAATTCGGCAATTTTACTTTATTTACAGCCAGTTTTACTGTCAAATATCTAGGCAAAACAACTCTTAATAATTGCTTCAATTTCATCTTCTTTGGTGTTGCATTTGTTCTTTTCATTTTTATAGTAGTAATTTGATTTAATTTTTTAAAATCAAACAATGAATTATTTAACTGATTTTTCTCCATAAAGTCAATTCCTAGTTTTACTCATTATTAGTACTTTCTTCTATTTTTTGACATTCAGGATTTAATTGGCAATTGTTAATTTATTCTTTGTAGTTTTTATTTTTGTTTTTTTTTTTTTGTTTTATTCCTGGTTCATTGAGCTCCTCTTTCACTCTTTTATTGAGACAAGTGCTTAGAGATATAAATCTTCTTTTAAACACTGCTTAGGCATCATCCCAGAAAATATGAGATGTGGTATTGTTGTCATATTTTAAATGAAATTTTTGATTATTTGTATGATTTCTTTTTATTTGACCCATTCATTCTTAAAGATTAGGTAATTTGGTTTCCAAATTAATTTTTTATCTATATTTCCAGAGTCATTTATTGATTTAATTTTTATTGCATTATCATCCAAAAAATGTGTATTTAACATTTCTGTTTTTCTTCTGTTTGTTGGGAAGTTTTCATGCATCAATATATGATCACATTTTATCTAATTTACAACTGAAAAAGGGCTATTTCTATTCCCATTTAGTTCTCTATAATTTTATGATATTTAACTTTTCTAAGATTCTATTCATCTCCTGAGACAGCTAGTTGACACAGTGGATAGAGCACCAACCCTGGAGTCAGGAGGACCTAAGTTCAAATCTGGACTCAGACACTTAATAATTGCCTAGCTGTGTGACCTTGTGAAAGTCATTTAATCTCACTGCCTTAGATAAATAAAAGTTTTAAAAAATGAAAAGATTCTATTCATATCCTTAACTTCTTTTTATTTATGTTATGGTTAGATTTATCTAGTTCTGAAAGAGGAAAGTTGACATATAGTTTTACTTTACTTTTGATTTTCTGTTGGAATTCATTTTACTTTTGCTTTAAGAATTTGGAGGCACATTATACCTATATATACACATTCATATATATATATGTATATACATATATACATATATATATATATATGGAGAGAGAGAGAGAGAGAGAGAGAGAGAGAGAGAGAGAGAGAGAGAGAGAGAGAGAGAGCATTTGTCTTTATTGCTGTTTGGCAAGATGGAGTTTCCCTGCTTATTCCTTTTACTTAGATTTATTTTTCCATTCGCTTTATCTGAAAAAATGTTTGTTACCCTTGTCTTTCTACTTCATCTAAAGTATAATACATCCTTCTCCATTCCTTTATTTTAATTCTTTGTTTGACTCTCTGTTTCAAGAATTTTTTGTAACCAACATATTCTACTCCATTCTGCTTTCTGCTTTCATTATATATGTTTATACCATTCACATTTAGTTATGATTGCAAATTGTGCATTTGTCTACATCCAATGTCTGCTGTTTAGCCTTCTCTCTATTTCTCTTTTTTATCCTGTCCCTCCTCTAAGGCTTATTTTGCTCCTATCAATGTCTTCTTTTATCTAACTTTCTTTTTATCACTCATCTTTCCTCTTATACCCTTTTCCTCCTATTGCCATATTAAGTAAGGTTTATATTTTTCCCAGTTGACTATGGACATATGCAAGTATGCATGTATGTATGTGTTTGCATTTTTCTCTTTGAACCAATTAATATGTGTTTCAGGAATTGTCCCCCCCAACACACACACACACACACACACACACACACACACACACACACACATACATTATTCCCTTTCATTGTTAAAATTCTTCATTGGGTGCCTCTTCATTGGGTAAATGTTCCTATCCTTTCCTCCTTTTCCCAGAGCAGCTTTCTTTCTCATCTATTGGTTTTTTAAATTTATCCCAATATTAAACAATTCACTACCACATTATTTTTGTTATAATTTATATATATATATACATATATTTGTATGTATGTATGTATACTAATGGTAATACATTTCTTAGAAATTATATCATCTCTCTACTTAGAAATATAAATATTTTAACCTTATTAATTCTATAAGATAAATCTTTCTTGAGGTTTTCTTGAATAGCATTTTAAAATCAAATCTTCTCCTAAACTCTGTTCTTTTATTCTGTTCTCTTTCATCAAATATCCATTTCCCCACAAGATTTTGGTAGGTAGGTTATTCGTGGTTGAAATCCAAGTTCTTTTGCTTGCCAGAATATCATTTGCCAAATACTCTATTACTTTCTAGTGGTTACTGTTAAATTTTGTGTAATCCTGGCTGAGGTTAAAGGGCATTTGATTAGCTTCTTTCTGGCTATTTCAATGTTGTTTGTTTGTTTTTTTTTTCTTTTTTACCATCATGCTCTGAAACTTGACTACAGTTTTATTAGGAACTTTCATTTTGAGATCTTTCTTAGGTGGTTGATTGTGAATTCTTTAAAATTCTGTTTTTTTTATCCTCTGGTTCCAAGATACTGGAACAATTTTCCCATATAATTTCTTGAAATATGATGTCTAGACATTTTTTTTCTGGTCTTGCTTGTCAAATAATACTCGATGTATCTGTTTTTCATCTATTTTTAGTTGTTTGATCAATAAATTATTTCACATTTTCTTTTGTTTTCTTTTGTTTTTCCCCCCTTTCTTTTGAATTTGATTATTATTTCTTAATTATTGTGGAGTCATTTCCACATAGTCAATTCTACTTTTTAAGAAATTGTTTTCTTCTATAATTTTTCTCTTCTTTTTTTCTTTTTCTTTTTTTTAAACTAATCTTGTTTTTTATAAAGGTGTTGTTTTCTTCAGTCTTCTTGGGTCTTTTCTGAACTGCCAAGAGGAGCAGCTTCCATCAAAGTTGTTCTTCTCACAATGTTGTTTTTGGTATGTACATCCTTCTCTTGGTTATACCCCTGGGTGTCTGCTAACAATCTGTTAATTATCTTTTTCATAGCTTCATTACTTTACTCTTATTTACCTGTTTTTCCTCAACAACTCTGATCTGATTTTGAAAATCACTTTTAGCTCTTCCAGTAATTCTTGTTAGACTTATGCCCAATTTACATTTTTTCTTTGAAGCTTTGCTTATAGCTGTTTTGACTTCTTTTGAGTTCATGTCTTTATCTTTCCTGTCACCATAGCAGGTTTTTATGTTCAGTTATTAAAAGTGGATTTTCCAAACAGCATATGTCTGTGTGCCAGTGCTAATAAAGGGACTCCCTTTAATCTTTTTTTGATCAGTTTCCAGGTCCCCTTATAATCTTTATTTTCTGTCACCCCAATATTTTATTCCTATTGGTTCCAGACCAGCCTGAAAACCCATGTCACGTATCTTGTTTCCCAGTCTCTCAAACTTTTGGGGGCTTGAAGAAAGTCTAATTTTGATCTTTTGTTAGTTTTACCACTCTACAATTCAATTTGAGGAGCTATTTTAAAATTCTTTGGAGGAGAATGCTGGCAGAGTTCAGCTGAATGCTCTCTTTACACTTCCATCTTGGATCTGACTCTATAAGTTCTAATTCTTTCTTAAAAAAAGAAATATCTATATAATGTTTTATAATGCCTTTCTGGTTTCATCTATTAAAACATTTGACCCATTTATTAAAATATTTACTGAAACTTAAAAGCTCTTTTTAACTTTTTACAGAAATTCTAGTTGGATTTATTCCCAAACTGAGTTTTTCTTTTAGATTTTCTTTATAGATTGTTTTAGAGTTATTTTTTCTTCTGGATTTGTATCTTTCTCCATAATAACTCTATGGTGAGAAACTCTTTTGGGGGCAGTTGTTTTTTCTTCCAGTATATTTCTTGACTTACGATATGAAATTATGTTTGGGTTCTATAATTCTGGAGGAAGTGCATGAATTCATCCTGTTGCTTCTTTTTTTGGAGGTAATGAGTATTATGGGTTTTTTTTTCTGGGCTCTCCAGGGACAGGTCAGGCTGGACTTCTGGAAACTTTCATTTTTCCAAAGTTGTCTGATCCAGGGAGAAAGACTGAATGTGACCCCATTCATCTGAACTCTTCAAATATTTGACCTTAGTTTGGTTCTAAGTAACATGCTGGTTGACTTATTCCCTTTGGAGGGACTTGGAGGGACTTACTGCTTTCTGTTTCAGTCACTATCAGTCAGCTGAAAATTTTGCTAGAGTGATAATTTCCTATCCAAACTACTACAGGCTTCAAACTGGGTTGGATGTACAAAGTAAAATCATATTATTCTTCTGAAGCCAGAAGATTAGAGCAGCTACTAATCTGGATTTCCTGCATGTTTGATACATAGCATAAGGCTCATCAGAACCCTTTATCCTGGAGTGACTCCTCTTGGTGTATGTTCATTTTTCAGTCAGCTCAAGAGCTATAATCTGAAAGTAAGTAGTAGACAGAAGAGTTCTCAGTTGGTCCTTAGTACTGAAACTTGCACAAGTTTAATTCTTTCTGTAATGGGTTTGAGACATCTTTTCCTGGTGCAAAACTTTTAACTTCAATATAATGTTAAAGCATGCCCCTTCCTGGATAAATCTTGTTTCTTGTGTCTGCAGATCATCTTCTGTTGTTGATTTGAACTGGAAGAAATGAAAATATGTCATTCTTTTCTTGGGTTTCCTAATCAGGAATCAATATGAAATATTTCTAAGTCTATTTGGCAGACTTAGAATTTTTTCTGCTATTCTGCACTCTTCACATGAGGATAATTAGACTAATATCTTCTATAGAAAGTGCAAAATGAGAAGTAGATGTTTGGATATTAGCAAAGGGGAAATTTGTTTTGTTTGTCCATGAACATAACTGCTAGAAAAACTTTGTTTTTCCTTTGGGGTCACATTTCTGTTCATCTGTCCCTTTTTATTTATTTTTAATCATGATATATGTGTCCCTTACATAGCAAAAAATGGCAATTTTAAGTCAAACAAAAAATATTGAAGCTACTTCAAAAAATTACATTGATTCCAGTTCAGAATTGAGTTTGGCATTTATTACTATCTCGGCTATTGCAATAGCTTTTTGGTTGCTCTATCTGACCCAAATCTCTTCTCACTTCAATCCATCTTTCATTCAGCTGTCAAAGTGATCTTCCTAAAGTGTCTCTGCTCACTTTCCATTTTATAAAGACTAGTAACTCCTTTTACCTCTCAGATCAAATATACAATCCTTTGGTTAGCTTCTAGAACATTTCATAAACTGCCTTGTTACATCATACTTACTTCAACATAGTCTATGATTAGTGATATGAGCCTCCTTGATGTTATCAACCTCTTGTTTGAGAAAAATACTTCATCTCCTCAGTTTGGGTATATTCACCAATAGTCCCTCATACTTTCTTTCCTTCCTCATCTCTGCTTCCTGGCTTCCTTTAAAACCCCACTTTCACAAGAAATATCTCAGTCCTATTTAATCAGCACCTTTCCTCTGAGGTTATCTCTAATTTGTCTCATATCCAACTTGCTATTTCATTGTTAGATTGTGAGCAGAGTCTGTCTTTTGTCTTTCTGCCTTTCTTAGCTTCCTCAACACTTAGAGCTGTACATAACATGTAAGTGATTAAAAATGCTTATTGCCTTGGTTATCAGAAAGAATTTATTACTGATATTTTTAGGACACTATACACAATAAACAGCATGATGTATAAAACGTCTTTCAAGAGTTCCTGTGGCTAGTTCTGTCCCTATGAAACACAACAGTGTGGAAGTCACTATTTATATGTGATGTTGTATTTCTTATTAAACAGATCATTTATCATTTTCATTATTATTAGTATTAGTATTAGTATGAGGACATAAAATTTAATAATATCTCTCATTCTGATATATGGAAGTGAATATTTGCTTTCATTTTTCACCTTTGTATATCATTGTTGATGTGCCCACATTTCTGTTAAAATTTTGTACTCATATCTTATTATGCTGTGGATTTCATCTGGATTTTTGAAGGCTATGCCAATGGAGCATCAGTTCTGGCAAGTCCTACAAAGCTGGAAGGTCTTCAAGTAGGACCTCAGGGATAGTTTAAGTTCTTGCCTAAGTACTAAGAACGGGAGCATCATTCATTTAATCAACTAGAATTTAACCATATATATGTGCATAAATGTACACACAAAGAAATGTTATAAATGCATGCTTTTTTAAAAATTTTCAATTAATGAGTATATTTTCATTCATAACCACATAAACACTGTAGCCAAATTGGGGAAGGGAGAAAAACAGGACAAAGTTTTTCTAGCAATTATGTTCATGGACAAACAAAACAAATTTCCCCTTTGCTAATATCCAAACATCTACTTCTCATTTTGCATTTTGTATCCAGAATTTCCTAATAAATGATTTTTTCTCCTGAGAATCGCTTGTTCATCAAAAGGGGAATGCTTATGATTTAGAATAATTATCATTATATGTCAATGAAACTTGCTGCAAATATTTAAAAAAAATATACACACACAAATGCGCGTGCACACACACACACACACACACACACACACACACACACCCTTCTAATTCTTCACTGCATTTGTGTAAAAACTTTTTTTTTTTAGTATAAGGTAACCAAAATTCAATTTTATCTCCTGTGTTCCCCATGCTTTTGTTGTGAAATCTTCCCCTAGCCCTAGACCTGAAAGATAACTTCTTTCTCCTTCCTCTGATTTTGTAATGATGTGATTTTTTTTCTAGTTCATTTATCAGTTAGGAGATAATCTTTGATGTGATGATAGAAGATGGAATTCTAAAACCAATTTCTGCCTGACAAGTGTCCAGTTTCCATGTCTTTTTTTTCAGATCAAGTATTTCAAACCTTTATATTTATTGAATACTAGGTTGCTAGCCTACTTTGTTTTGGTATGTTGTGTACCTATCTCTTGTTTAAATCATACCAAATTATTTTGATTATAATTGACTTTATAATAGATTTAAAATTCCAGGTCCTTTTCCTTCACATTTTTTTAAAAACATCTTTTTCCTCGAGATTCTTAATTTTTATGATGCTGATAAATTTATTTTGATTTTTATCTTTAATTAATTCTCTGGTAATTTTTTTGGTATTACCATTGAATAGATAGTCATGTAGGCTTATGTTGATTTAACCTACCCATGTGATTAAAATTTCTATGGATTTAGTTATTTTACTTAATGTTTTATAGTCATATTCATAGAGTTCCTATTTGAAACTTAGAAGAAGTTTACATAATTTTAGATATTGTATAGTCATTTTAGTGGAATTTTTCTTTAATTTTTCTGTTGTTTTGATGAGAGAAAAGTAAGATATAAAAGTATTTCATATATATAATTTTTATATACTGCAACTTTGATGATTTCATTAATTGATTAATTTTCTTTAGTTCTTGATGTACATTAGTATATTGTCTTCAGTAATTAATAATCCTAAGTTTTTGCCTTAAATTAGTTCCCCAATTTATTTTTCTCTATTATTGCAATAATTAGTATTTATAACAGCATATCAAAAAATAATGGTAATAATGGACAACTTTGCTTTACCTTACTTTATCATACTAGTAAGGACTTTCTTTCATATATATATATATATATATATATATATATATATATATATATATATAACTCAATTTTAGATATATGCATTTTATTCTGTTAAGGAAAAGTCCACTTATGCCCAGTGATTTTCAATATAAATGAATATTGTGTTTTGAGAAAAAAATTTTCCTTGTTTACTAATATATTCATGTGCTTTTTGTTTCTCATTTTTGGGTTCTTTTTTTTTTTTTGCAAGGCAATGGGATTAAGTGGCTTGCCCAAGGCCACACAGCTAGGTGATTATTAATTGTCTGAGGTCAGATTAGTACTCAGGTACTCCTGACTCCAGGGTCGATGCTCTATCAACTGCATCACCTGGCTGCCCCCACTGTTTCTCATTTTTAATGACAAATTATGATACAAAATGTTAACTAACTCTTTCAGATTCATAGTACTAAGAACTGAAAGGGATCTCAGGGTCTGAGATGATTCACTTTTACAGCTGTCAATATAAGTTTCTATATAATCTCTGAATGAATCTAATTCTTAAATGTCTGTTTCTTCTCACATCCAGTCTAAATTTTCTTTGTAACTTGCATTCAATTTTGGATATGTTATTTTCCCTAGAAAGAGTTAATATGCACTTATCCTTTGGAAAAAGGAAATACTGACTCAAAATCAAATCTAGAAAAATAACTCAGGAAAAATAATAATAAAAAAAGGAATTTCATGGGGAAAAAGAAAATTAAAAGAAAAAATAACAAAGTTAACAAAGTAGAATCAGGGAGGGCAGAAGTGTAGTATACACAAGATTAGAGAAGAAATAGTATATATATATATATATATAATTATATATATATATATGTGGCATAATTGAAATTCAGCAGAACATTTCAATAATAAACATGAGGAGTAATTAATGCAAAGTCATTATTCCCCTATTTGAAGTTCACAAGCATGAAGTTTATCAGAGTTAGGTAATTTAGCTAAATTTACACAGCTAGTTAAACAGTATTGCCAAAACTTCATCTTTTCATTCTACCATGATGTAGATACTTGAGTCCCATCTCAACTTCTTTTGATATCACATATACAAACACAGACACAAAGAGATTTCAAAAACTCAAACAAATAGTACTTGATTTAGGATTTTTACTCGAAATATTTTATTCCTTTACTAAAATAATCCTTTATAGTATCATCACCGCAGTTCCAGGGGAAGATAAATTCTGTCATTTCAATATGATAGATGATTACGAGTTTGAGTCCATGTGATGTCTCCCTTCTGAGATGCATCCTGAATAAGTTACAGAGAGGCTTATAAACAGAAATCTAGCAACCAGGTGATGAAACATTTTGGATGCAGCCACTTATAAAATAATCTATTTAGATGTTTTGGAGCTCATTATCATAGTCAGTGGGAGAGAAACCCGCATGGATCACTGGCATCCAAAGTGTTTTACCTTTAGATTTAAATTCTATCATGATCAAGTTTTGACTATTGTATTGCATTTTGACATTTTTTTTGTAAACTGGGATGTTAAATAATTTTAGATGACTGATCAGAGAGACATTTGAAAAGGGACCAAAAATTTAAAATAGCACAAAAAAGAGCTATCGGCAAACAATCCAGGTCATCAGCAGCAATTATAAGAAAATTCTTTGCCCTAAATTCATCAGAGAATGAGTCATAATGCTTCTTAGCTCTTTAACTGAATGAACTCTATTAGGGAAGCACCGTATTTTGCAGCTTAGATGAAGTAAACAAGATATGATTCCAATTTTAGGCTGTAGGTCTCTTTTTTGGTTGTCAATGGAGCCTATATAGCCTGGTTTTTGAACCCCAAATTATGCTGTCATCATTTCTATGGTGCCTTCGATTCTCTATTTAGGCATGACATCCTTTTTCTTTCCTAAAAATAGTCGATGCAAACACATTATGGAATGTAGTCATAAGCTTATGGGAAAAAGTAATAAATGCTAGACAGGTGAAATTGATTCTGTAGATATTTCTGGGGTGCTTATTTTCTTTGGAGCTGCATTTTCAAAACAAAACCCCGGTCATTCCATTAATACCACTCTACATCTGCTGCTATGGCAATTTCAACATTTTCTCAATAACTCCTGCAAGGTGGTGAACTTAGAAAAGAAAAATATATTCTAGGACAGAGGAAATTTCTTAAAACTTTGGAATATTGTAAATAGGCATCTTTGGTCCTAGGGACTGTGAAAATTGAACATGAAAATATTACACATATATACTTCATCTTTCCAATGATCCTTCAGCTTAGAGAGATACTTTCAAATCACATTTAATTTCCTTTTATTTTGTTATTTTTGGCTACTCTGTTGTATTTTTAATCATTAGGAACTTTTCTAACTAGTTTGAAATTTTCAAACTTTCTTTCATCTGACACTCTGGTAATTAATTTTGCTTAGCTATCTTGTGGTCATTAATGTTGGAAGAGCAAACTAAAAATTTTATTTTTAAAAATACCTCAAGGGAAGTCAAGATGGCAAAATAGAGAAAGCACTGAGCTGAGTCTCACAGCATTCCCCTTCAAAAAGTTTTAACTCCTCAAATTGAATTCTGGAGTGACAGTCAACGAAAGGTAAGTATGAAACATTCTTAGATCCCAAGACAACTTAGGATGTCAGAGAGATCTTTGACATTGGAATGAAGGATGATCTAGAGTTCATGTGAATGAAGCACCAGTGATGGGAATAAGCAAGTTGCCTCAGAAGCAGCAGAAACTTCTGGAACTCTCAAAGTCAAAGAAAATAAAGCAACATGGAAAGGAGTTAGAATGAAATTACAGGGGACACCTGTGCTCATACAAGTTGTAGGACCAGATGGTGCTTGACAAAGTAAAAAAAAATTAAAAATAGATAATATTAGGAATGATGCAAAGGCAAAATAATGCCTAATTAAATTGGTTAAGCAGGAAAGCTACATCTAGCCAAAAGTTACCACAGACAATGAAGCAATATCAATATAAAATATATACACCAAATGACAGAGCATTCAAATTCTGAGAGAAATGTTTAAATAATTTAACAAAGGAAATAAACAATAAAACTACAATAGTATGACATCTCAGCTTTCCCCCCTCAGAGATAAGCAAATATCATCAGAAAATAAATAATAAAGTAATTGCAGGAATGGATAGAATTTTTAAAAATACTTTTATTTATCTCAATTAAATGTGAACAAAAAATTAACATTCTTTTAAAAGAAGTTTTCAGTTCCAAATTCTTCCCTATCTACCCCTCTACCTACCTGAGAAGATAAGCAATTTGATATAGAATATACATGTGCAGACATACAAAATATATTTCACATTAGTCATGTCACAAAAGAAATTGCAGGTCATTTTTTTAAAGAATAATAAAGAATATTTTAAAGGTATGCTTCAATCCATATTCAAACTACATGGAGATGATTAACATTTTAATCAGAAGTCTTCCAAATTGTCTTGGATCATTGTATTTCTGAGAATAGGTAAATCATTCAAAGTTGATCAATGTTCTATATTGCTGTTAATTTATACAATGTTCTCCTGCATCAGCTCATTTCAGTTTGTATCAGTTCATGTAAGTCTTTGCAAGTTTTTCTAAAAGTGCCTTCATCATTTAGTATAGCACAATAATACTCAAACTTTTTCAGTCATTCCCCAATTAATCAGTATCCATCAATTCTTTTTGAGATGAATATAATTTTGGAAATTAGATAGGATTGACATCTGGAGAAAATGTAATGGAAGAAGAAAGGAGTATAACTTCTCAGGTTTTCAAAGTGCATTCATAAAAATTGTCCATGTATTAGAACATTAAAAACTTCAGAACCAAATACAGAAAAATAGCAATAAAATAAATTAAAAATCCATTCAATTAAAGAATCATGGGAGTATATATTAAAATAATAGGACTCAAAAATAATCTAATTCTAAAAACTGAATGGGTCAAAATGAATCACAGAACTAATAATAAAGAGATAATAATAATTAAGAGAATAACAGCAATTAGATACAATTCCAAAATATGTGGTATGTAGCTAAGGAAGCACCTCATATATAGTTATGACTTAAGCAATCAGTTCTATCATGACAGTACATAAATTCCGGGTGGTTTTGTGGTATTTAGAGAATTCATTAGACATGAATTTTTAACTTAAATAATCAAAGGTATTCAAAGCTTAGTAACAATGCACCACTGTAGAGTAAGCAAAGGTATCCATAAGCAAACTAGCATGTTTTCCCTCCTTCAAATAGAAAGATCTGGCTAACCAGCCTGCAGAAATACTTTATTGAGATTACAGTTACAGTTTTTCTTCTTTCTATATGTTTCAAGGGTTGTATTTCATAGATCAGAGCATCATTGATTTAGAACTAGAAGGGACCTGAAAGCTCATCAAGCCCAACTCTGTTATTTTTCAAATGAGGAAATTGAAAAATAAAAAGAAAGATTAGCAACTTGCCCATGGTAAGAAGAAAGAAAAATTAATACTCCTAAGGAACACTGTCAAATGTCATTCTAATCTTTGTCCCATTATACTATTATTTTCATCATGGTTAACCAGTATCATCACATTAGCTACAAAATATTTCCCCCTGAATCTTCATCATATCTCACAACAGTTCAATTCCTCCTTATGTCAACACCAGTCTAGACCATTGTTTCAAACCTTAGGTGGACCCATATTCTCTCTCTTTTTTAAAGTTTTTGAAAGGCAAATGGGGTTAAGTGGCTTGCCCAAGACCACACAGCTAGGTAATTACTAAGTGAACTCAGGTACTCCTGACTCCAGGGCTGGTGCTGTATCTACTGTGCCACCTAACCATCCCCCATATTCTCAATATATTCCATTACATCCTCAAATATATTCTCCAATACTAGGTCCATCTATTTAGAACATTTTCTGTATGGTCATAACAGTAAAAAAATCTCAGAAACTGCAGGTTGGAAGAAGTCATGTAAATTTTGGAAAGTCATTCACAAAATTCACAGACAGTGGTGATATATTCCTATCTAGGAACCTCCTAATGACAACCTTCCAATTTCTATTGACCTGTAGGATTGTATAAGTTATGAGGAAGGATTTTGTGGAATTGAGCAAATCTGCTGCTCTGCAACTTTCAATTACCATTCCTTCTTCTATTCATAGACCTAAATGGGAAAAGAATAGTCCTGCTTCCATACAAAAATCATTCAAATACTTGAAGATGTAGACTTTTCTTATTCTGGGTGAATTTTCCGCCTTCTTTTAAAGACAATGTTATGTTTTTAATGTCCTCCACCATTCAGCTTGCCCTCTTGACTCTTCTGAAATAATTTTATAAAATGTGACTTATTTTTTGTATATAGATGTTTTTATCTTGTCTCTTATATTACAGTGATCTTTTGTAATGTAGCAATTATTGTTTGTTTTGTTTTATTTATTTCTTTACATCCACATATCACAGTACAGTGTCTGAAACAAACTGGAGGCTTAATAAATGATTTTTGACTTGTCTTCAAAAATGTGCAAAATGAGCAAAGCAGTGTATAGTATCACAGTTATCAGAAGTGCATATGACATTATGATTTTCTTAATTCAGTATAAGACTACACTAACCTTTTTTGCAATTCACTGTCACCCTACATTCTCAAGTAATTTTCCATGGACTAGCTATGATTTTCCAATCTATTGGTTTTGAAATTTATATTTCAAACCAAAATATAAATTTGTACATTTCTCTCCATTATATTTTCTGTGACACAAGAGAAACAGAATTGTGTAGTGCATAAAGATCTGGTCCTAGATTCATGACACGGATTCAAGTCTTTTTGTTGACATATACTATCTATGTGACCGGGAAAATCAGTGATACTCTCTGGGTCTAACAGCACCCAAATTTAAGATACAGAAGAGTTGTTTATCTCTAAATGTAGAAGAACTTTATATTTTTAGCACCAGAAAAATGACATATTTAAGTATATGTAAACATATAAACATAAATAAAATGTATAAATATGTGTATTTATGAATATATGTACATATAAAATATATTCAATTCATCCATCATTTAAGCAAAATTTCTATTTAAACACAAGTTCATTGACCCCAAATTCAATGCTCTTCCCACACAATTTTTTTTGTCATCCTTTTAACTCTTTACAGTCATTTATCCTATGCTCTCTTTAACCTTGTTGTCATTGTGAAGAAGAAAGACTAGAATTTTTTCCTTTGGCCTAAAAGGGAAAAATTAGGAGCATGAGTGGAAAGTGGAATTAAGACCTGATTTAAGTGGAGAGGTAGGAGTAAGCAATTTCTAAAGTGTATTACAGAAGAAAGATCTCTGGCTCTGGAATATGAAGATTTGGGATCAGATTCCATTTTGACCCATGTTACCTGCAAATGATACAAATACTCCTATCATAACAGCTTTTTATTCTCATTTTCAAGGCTTAGCTAATGCCATACCTCCCATGAGAGGCCTTCCCTCATTTTCTCATTTGTTGAAGTTTTTTTCAAGTCTGAAATTTATATGCATTTTTTCTTTTTATTTTGTGTTCACTTATCCATCAGTAAGTAATTTTCCATCAATAGAATATCAGTTTCTAGAGGGTAGGTACTGTTTAGTTTTTATTTTTAATATCACCAGCATCTAGCATGGAATAGAAATTTAATAAATAGCTTGGAACTGAAGCAAATCATGGTACTTGGGTCCTTGGGCCTTCCTGTTGTTTTGATGCATCACTTTAAACTCCTTTTTACTTTTCTATGTTGCTAAAGTTGTGATTTAGCATTTGAATACAGGAAAACAGAAAAAAGCTTGATAAAACTATTTAATGATAAAGAAAATTGATAAAACAAAAAATTCAACAATTATTAAATTTCTTTTACATAACAAGTACTATGTCATTCACAGTGGTTGAAAAAATTAATGTAATTCTTTCTCTAAAGAAGTTTACGTTCTAATGGTAGTGGTTGTCATGGCAGGTATGACAGATACACTTACAGAATAATAGGAATCTGGTATTAATGTTATAAAACTAGAAAATTTTATGATAACATTTGAGTATTTGAAGTTACTTTCATCTTGGAACACCATATATGTCTTCTTGGAAAAAGTGACATATGAGTTGAATGTTGAAGAAATAGGAGATAATGCATAATCTATTTTGAGAATGAGGGGTAACATGAACTTAAGCACTGAGATGGGCTAGGGAAGAGTGAAAAATGAGATGAATAGATTGACTGCCATAGAATATTAACATGAAGGGCTAAATTTTTATTGGATAGAAAAATAAGAAATCATTCAATATTTTTACATATTGTAGCAGTTTAAAAGGGAATAAACAACAGTGAGTAGGGTGAATTAAAGAAAAAATAAACTGGCTCAGCAAGAGTAATTTAGTAAACAAATGCAATACTTTTAGATATAGGATTTGAACTATGGTGGTTAGAAATGAAGAACTAGATATAAAAGATATTATGTAAGTAGAAATTACAGGATTTGGTAAGAAAAATGGATGTTTATAGTGAGAGACAAGAAGAAAAATCAAAAGATTATTCCAAGGTAGTTGTTTCAAGAATGTAAATGATGAAGTCAAGAAGAAGGGAGAGCTAAGGATTCAGCAAGAGCAAAAAGTGAGAAATAAAGGTAGAAAATTAGTCTCTTGTTATATTGTGGGAGGTTTGAATGACAACATAAGGAATTTGGACTTGATTTTAGATATAATCATGAGTCATTAGAAGTTTTGAAAATGATAAAACAGATTTAATATTATAGAAGTGTTAAAGACTATTTAAGAAATGTTTTTCCTACATTTGGCAGAGGTGGTGGAATAGATGTGAAAAAAGTTAAACATCTTCAAATAATATTAATGTATTAATTTATACATCTAAACTGAAAGATTTTATTTGGGAGGTAGACAGGAGGACTTATTAGGAAAAGATGAATGATTTTAAGAGAAAGACCATTCTTGAAACATTTAAAGATTAATTTGTCAGCAGAGTGCTATGTCTTATTGAAAATATGGCACTCATTTCAATGCTAAAGAAGATTTTTATAAATTAAGAAAAAATATTACTGTAAAAGTATTAAACTGATAAATAGAGGAAAACCCTAAGTGAAAAAAGATTAATGATTTTTAGGGTATCTAATTTGTTTGAATTATATTCATAATATCACTATGTGAGTACACTCGATATTCAATACTATTATTATTAACAATATTTCTTTCCATGATTAATCAATCAAGCTTGTTTTAAATGTGTACACTTTTGGATAGTTGGGTCTCATCATTGTCACTGTGAATGAATGAATGCATTTAATTTTTTACATTATGAATATCATTACTTTATTTGGAGATTCAGATAAGATGATTTCTTTTATAATAAGAAGATAATATTCTCATGCTTTAAAATGTAAAGTATAATAAATATGCTAAACATTGTTATAGGGCCTTCTTGTAGCAGCTTGAGAAATTACTTCCTAATGCATTTTGTAGATTCAAGAAACTTCAGTATTAAAAACTGTAAAATCCCCTGAATCAGTGTTACCTGCTTATTATTTATAATAATGACAAGAATAGCTAAGGAGAGTTGAGTTAAATAAGGACTTAGCAAAGAACTTTTGCTATCTCTTTTCTTTTTATGATCTCACAATCTGCAGAATAAATTTCCTCAGAATTCATCCAAATTCTTGAAATTTCTATCCCTAGGGGACAGAATAAATTGTTATAAATTATGCTTTCTGCCATCTCCTCCCACTTCTATTGTCTCCACCATCCCTCAGGATTCATCCCATGAATGATCATGCCCATTGTAAAACTGTAGATTGGGGGGGGGGGAGAAGAGAGGGTGATGGGTAAGTATACAAATGCTACCTTACCTTAAGGTCTTGCTTTCTAGAGTACCTGGGATATGAGAATTAACCAACATATCTATCTATCTATCTATCTATCTATCTATCAAATCAAAAGTAAGACATTTCTACTGAAAGAAATAAGCTAGGAAGCCATTTTTCAGTAAATTTCCCCTTAGAAAACTACACTTGACTTGAGAATTGTAATGCATTACCCCTTGATTCCCCTAACCCCTTGATACATTTAATGCCTTAAGGCAATATTTCTTTCAATAGATCTCATTTATAGTAGGAAATTTTGTGTTTTCCCTGTGTTAGCATGGGCAGGGAATTTTAAGTTAGCAACATTTAAGAGAACATAGTAGTCAAGACTAATAACTGAGTCAATTTCTCTTTTCATTTTAATAGAAATATGTCAAATGCAAAGAAAATATTTCCAATTCAAATTGGGGAAGTGGCAAATCATACCTAGCTAATGCCTCTTCAGAGGAAATCTGCTCTCATTAGCACTGATTTCTCCATCTTGCTTTTTATTTGGGGGGGGAGGAGAAGCAAATGTATTCCAAATTTTAAAAAAATGAATTTTGGAGGCATCAGGAACTTGAGTTTTCCTCAGACTAACCATTTTCCTTTATTTTTTTTCTGACACGTCATGACAAATATAAGTATGTAAAACCAATCTTTTTTTTCCACAAATTACAAAATGGATCAGTTAAAATTATTTTCATTTAAGGAAAGCAACCTCAGTTTGTTTCAAGATTGATTGTCCATCCTGTCCCAGTTCCAAAGAATATGTTGCTGTGGTGCATTTTGATCCCTCATCTCATTTATAAACATTTAAAAGTGAATTTATGAAATAGTCTAGAGGTTTCTAGAAACTTCAATAGGTTATGAGCCAGAACTAGAGAAGGAGAGAAAGAAGTTACTCTCTGAGTGTTTGACATTTCATATAATGGAGGTCACTCTTTCAAGTTATTCTCCCTTGGGTTGAGTGAAATTACACTGGTGAATAGAAAAGAAAACTTGCACTATGAAATTGTCCCTTCAACAAGGGTAATTGGGACTGGACTAACAAAACAAATTATTGACCATAACAGTACAATAAAACACTTTACTTTCATTGGACTGAAAATAGAATTGGAGACAAAAACTTTTGTCTTGGATCTATCTGAATTCCTATGTCATAAAAGACCTTTTGAAGATTGCTTCAAATATTACAAGCAATATTTGAGTAGAAATCATGAGCTTCAGGTAGCATAGGAATCAAAAGAACAAAAAATGAAACATTTAGTTATATAGTCTAAAGGTATAAAGGAAATGCTAAATGTTATTAAGAATGTCTTTTTTTGAAAAACACTTGTTAAAATATATTTTAAAACTTTGAATTATAAAATATAATACTAAGATAAAGAATGATTACAAATAAGCCATAGCATCACATTCAATGTTATGATTACTAATTCTTTATTGCCCTCCATGCTTTCATCCCTCTGTTTGTATTTTCCTCCCTCCCCCCTTATCCATATTCCCCAGTATTTTGTTTCTGAATATCACCCCCTTCAGTGTGTTTGCCTTCCTATATCACCCCCTCCCCTTTCTCTTTTTTCCTTTTCCTTTCCCTTCCTTTTGTTAGTTCCCCCTTTTTTCCCATTCCCCCTCGCTTCCTCCGTCCCCCTCCTCTTTTCCCCTTTTAATACTTGAAAGGTTAGCTGTTTTTTTAAGTTAACTAAGTATGTGTAAATTGACTTTAAGCCAAGTCTGATGAGAAGAAGATTCAGGTGTCTCTCATCTCCTCCCTTCTTCCCCTCTATTACTATAGGTATTTTGTATCTTCTTAGCTTAATGAGATTTACCCCATTCAATCCCCTCCCTCCTCCTGTCTCCTTCCTGTGCCCCTTTTATGGAGGTTGTGTTTTTTAGATTATTCCATCTGAGTCATGGAAAATTCTGAGTATCTGTCACTTCTAGCTAAGTACATTCTATCTAATAGAGTTAAAATTCTTGAGAGTTATTAGAGTCTTTCTCCCAAGTGGGGTTAAAGCCTGTTACATCTCATTGGATAGCAGTCTCATGGATAGGTCGTGAATGTCCACCACTTCTGGCTAGGTATATTCTCTCTATTAGAGTTACAATTCTCAAGATTTATGAGAATCTTTTTCCCCACGTTGGAATATAGCCAGTTTCAACTTATTGGATAGCAGTTTTTTTTCTTTTACTACCCCCCCTTTTTTTATTTAACCTTTTAATGTGTCTCTTGAACCTCCTGTTTGATGTCCAAATTTTCTGTTTAGCTCTGGTCTTTTCATCAGGAATTTTTGGAATTATTCCATTTCATTAAATGTCCATATTTTTCCCTGGAAGAGAAGGCTCAGCTTTGCAGGATAATGGATTCTTGGCTGCATTCCACGCTCCCTTGCCCTTTGAAATATCTCATTCAGGGCCCTTCAATCCCTTAATATTGATGCAGCCATGTCCTGCATAATCCTTACTGTGGCTCCTTGATATTTAAATTGTTTCTTTCTGTCTGCTTGCAGGATTTTCTCTTTTATCTGATAGTTCTGAAATGTGGCCACAACATTCCTTGGTGTTTTCATTTAAGGATCTTTTTCTGGAGGGGATTGATGTATTCTTTCAATAACTAATTTGCTGGCCAATTCCATGATATCAGGGCAGTTTTCCATAACTAGATCCTGTAATATTAGGTCCAGGCTTTTTTTTTTTCTCTTCAATGTTTTCAGGAATTCCAATAATTTTCAAGTTGCTCCTCCTCTTCCTATTCTCCAGGTCAGTGGTTTTGCTGATGAGGTATTTTGCATTTTCTTCTATTTTTTGATTTTGTTTAACTGGCTCTTGCTGTCTCATGGAGTCATTAGTTTCTGAAGACTCCATTCTTGTTTTTTAGAGAGGAGTTTTCTTCATTAACCTTTTGCAACTCCTTTTCCAATTGGTCAATTCTACTTTTGAAAGAGCTCTCCATTTGACCAATTGAGGTTTTGAGAGAATTATTTTCTTTTTGCACTTGCCAAATTGAGGATCTGAGAGAATTATTCTAATTTTGTATTTGTGCAATCGTATTTTTTAAGGATTTATTTTCTTGTTGCAAGGTATTGTCTCTTTCCAGTTGATTTTTAAGCTCCTTCCTTATTTCTTCAAGGAAGTCTTTCTGTGCTGAAGATCAGATCGTATTCTCCTCAGAGGTTCTAGGTCTCTCTAAGTTAGGGTCTTTCCCTTCCAAGAATTTTTCTATGGATCCACCTTTCCGCTGACCCTTCTTCATTTTGCTAAGACCTTGAGTTGGGGAGGGGCTGGTTCACAGGGGCTTGGGATCAATAGAGGCTTTACTCAGTGTGTGCAGTTTCTCTGGCTGACCAGTAGGAGGTGCTGGTTGCTTTCTCTGGAGTGTCTGTGACCTTGATTGAGGCCTTCTCCCTTGGCTTGAAGGGAGGAGTTGGAGGTAATGAATCCTTTTGCCTTCAATCAATGGTGAGTTTTGCCTTGGCTTGAGGTCATCCCTCTCTATTCTCAGCTGGACTGGTTCTTCTGCTCACACACCTGTGCCTGGGGCAGAAGTAGTCTGCAATTGTTTGTTCCGGGAAGAGGCCTCAACTGAAATGGAGGTGAGGACTCAGAGTTCCTCAGACCAGAGGAGCCTGGGGATGATGTCCGCAGCTATCCTGCACCAGAACTCTCCCCCCAGCCCTGTTGGCATGCTCCAGAGGGTCCGTGTACCTCTGCTCTCTAGTTGACTCAAGCCCCTGCTGTCTAGCCCCACCACTGATGCAGCAGGTCTGGCTCTTGGGCCCTCAGATTTCCGGCTCCAATTCAGCTGCTAATCTGGCTGATCGGGGCTGATCTGCCCTCTGCGCCCAGACTCACCCGACCGAATTCGTCCAATGCTGCTGAGGTAGATGTTTTTTCTCCTGGATTTTCTTTCTGGGTTCTTTGGGTCAGATTTCTGTTAAGAAGTTTGTTTCATATAATAGATGGGGAAAGATCAGGAGACTTTAGAACTACGCCTGTCTTCTCTCCACCATCTTGGCCGGAAGTCCTATTAATGTTTTTCAATGTATAGTGTTGGAGAATAGTCTCCTTTACTGTAATAGAACAATCAAAACCAGACAATTTTAACTCTTTAATTTTTATAGAACAAACATTATAATTCCTTTATCTTCATTTTTCTGACTTTCACTTGTAGAAACTGAATTTATCACAATTTTTATATTTGCAAATTAGGCATATAAATATAATTGTGAGCTTTTTAAAGAAAGTTCCAGAGCTCCTGTGTGAAGGGGAATTTACTACAAGAAGCCAAAAAGAGAAGAAAATTAAAATACTGTAGAGCCAAAGTCAGGATAGCACAGTTATTAGCAGTTCATCCATTAAAGAATCATAGGTTAAAAGAAAGGTGTGAAAGAACTTCTATAGTACAGAGGAAAATGGGGGGGGGTGTTGGAATGGGAGTTTGGAATTGGCACAATGAGTAAATTATATACTGAGTGGTGCACAGAGGTCTATATTGCCCTGTAGGAAAGTAAAGGGGGATGAGGACAAGAAAAGAAAGGGGGCTGATAAACAAGAAGTAGTGGAAAAATTCTTTTGAGGATGGTCAGGGTGAAAGGGAGGGGAGAGAGAGAGAGAGAGAGAGAGAGAGAGAGAGAGAGAGAGAGAGAGAGAGAGAGCAGGATAAATGACAAATACAGGTAAGATTGGATGAGGGGAAATACAGAGCAATCATAACAGCAAAAAATAATTAAATTTCCTTTGATAAAAGCAATAGTTCTTAAATATATTGCAAATTGAGTTATTATTCCCCAATTGATAAATAGGATATGAACAAGCAGTTTTTAGATGAATGATTCTAAATTATTTACAATCACATGACAAAATTCTCTAAATCACTGATTTGATATTGTTATTCATTTGTGTCTGACTCTCTTGGCTCATTTTAGTGCCTTCTTTGCAAAGGAATTGGAGTAAAGTTATTTCCTTCCAGTTTCACATGGTCAGTAAATATCAGAATCCAAACTCAGGAAAATGAGACTTCCTGATTCTAAGTCCATTGCTGGTTCTACCATAACACCTAGCTGCTATCACATTGATTAAATAAGTTCAGATTAAAACAACTCTGAGGTAACATTCCACACCTATCATTTTGACAAGAAATGGAAAATGACAAATGATGGAGGGACTATGGAAAAATAGATACACTAATTCACTGTTGGTGGAGTTGTTAACTGGTCCATTCATTCTGGTGAACTATTTTTTTACAATTATGTTGTTCTTTCCAATTACATGTAAAGGTAATTTTAACATTCATTTTCTGTAATATTTTGAGGTCCACGGTTTTCTCATCCTTCCTTTCCCTCTCTTTCCCTATGACAGAAAATAAGCTGATCTGATCTGGGTTATATGTTAAACATTTTTACATATTAGGTATAATGTGAAAGAATGATCAGAACAGAGGGGAAAACCATGAGAAAGAAAAAAAATTTAAAAAGTGAAAATGAATGCTTTGGTCTACATTCTGACTCCAAAGTTCTTTCTTTAAATGTGGATGGCGATTTCCATCACATGTCTTACAGAATGGTTTTTAATCATTGTAATGCTGTGAACTAAGTCTATCATAGTTGATACACCATGTTGCTGTTATTTTGTATAATATCCTACTTCAGCTCACTTCATCATTTCATGTAAATTTTCCAGGCTTTTCTGAAATGTTTACTCACTATTTTTTCCAAATTAATTTAATTTAATTAATTTGGTTTAATTTAATTTTAAGGCAATGGGGTTAAAAGTGACTTGCCCAAGGTCACACAGCCAGGCAATCATTAAGTGTCTGAATCCGGATTTGAACTCAGGTCCCCCTGACTCCAGGGCTGGTGCTCTATTGGTGTCACCTAGCTGCCCTGCTCATGATTTTTTATAGAACCATAGTACTTCATCAAATTCATATACCATAATTTGTTCAATCATTTCTCAACTGATAGATATCCCCTCAATTTCCAATTCTCTGCCACCACAAAAAGAGCTGCTATAAATGTTTTTGTACATGTGGGTATTTCCCCCTGGAGATTCAGATCTATTAGAATTATTACTAGATTAAAGAGTATGCAGTTTTATAGCCCTTTGGATTTTGTTGCAAATTGCTCTCCAGACTGGAGAACTATTTTAAAATGCTCAAAGGGCAAGAAAGTTGTCACACATTGTCAACTAGCAATATTGCTACATTTGATTCCCAAAGAGATCAACGGAAATAAAAAGCACTCAATCTACAGAAATAATTTTAGCAATTTTTTTTTGTAGAGATAAAGAATTAGGAATTAATTGAGAAGTGATTGAACAAGTTTTGGTATATGATTGTAATGGAAAAGTATTGTACTATAAGAAATGATAAAAAGGTATTTTTTGAAGAAAAACATGGGAAAATATGGACCAATGCAAAATGAAGTGGAAAATATAGAAGAATATACATAATAATAGCAATAATGTAGTGATAATCCACTGGGAAAGATTTGACTAGTCCAAGCAGATAAAGGAATCAACAGCAATTCCAAAGAAATTCAAATGCTAAGGAGAGTAATGATGAATTCTTTTTTTGGGGGGGGGGGGGGGAAGGGGAAAATTGTTTCTATTAAGACCTTAAATCAGAACACCTGAATTCTAACTCTATTTCTGCCCCTTGGTAGCTGGGTAATCTTAAATAAGATATTATTATTCTTTAAATTTCAGATATAATTTTCTCTCACAAATACATAGTATATAATTATTTTCAGTTTAAAAAACTATATTCAAATAGCTTATAATGATAGATGGCATTTGTTTAGAACTTTAAGGTTTCTAAAGTGCTTTAAAAATGCTATCTTCTTTTATCTTTATAACTTAAATATTAATATGATATTTGATTTTCCACACTCACATGTAAAAATAGTTAACTTTTGATTTTTTAAATTGAATTTCAAATTGAGCTCCAAATCCCTTCTCCCCAACCCACTGAGATCAGCAAGCAATTTGATATGTTTCATTATGCAGTAATGCAAATCATATTTCCATGTAAGTCATATTGTAAAAGAAAATACAGACAAGAAAACAACAAAAATAAAGAAAAATATGCTTCAATCTGCTTTCAGAGAACACTGATTCTTTCTCTGGAGATGGATAGTACTTTCAAATCCTTCAGAATTATCTTGAATCATTTTGTTGTTGAAAGTACTTAAGTTCATTCCTATTAAAAACACTAGGGGCAGCTAGGTGATGCAGTGGATAGAGCACCAACCTTGGAGTCAAGAGTTCAAATCTAGCCTCAGACTCTTAATAATTACCTAGCTGTGTGGCCTTGGGCAAGCCACTTGACCCCACTGCCTTGACAAACAAAATGAAAAACACTAGAAAGTTTAGGAAAAAAATGGAGTTTTCCTTAAAACAATAAATAGTATCTATTTAAACAATCAACAGATATTATTTGTAAAGAGAATAAACTCAGAACATTTCCAATAAAAGCTGGGGTAAAACAAGGATGCCCATTATCACCATTTATATTCAATATAACATTAGGAATTCTAGCTGTAGCAATAAGACAAGAAAAAGAAATTGAAGCAATCAGAATTGGCAGTGAAGAAGCAAAGCTTCCATTCTTTGCAGATGATGGTATACCTAGAGAACTCGAGAAAAGCATCTAAAAAAAACTGGAAACAATGAACAAATTCAACAAAATAGCAGGATATAAAATAAATCCATTTAAATCATCAGCCTTTCTATCTATGTACAACAAAGCCCAAGAAAGAAAGAGAAATTCCACTTAAAAAAACTACAGACAATATTAAATACTTGAGGATTTCCCTGTCAAGACAAACTCAGAAACTGTATGAACCCACTTATAAGGCACTTCTCACACAAATAAAGTCAGATCCAAATAATTGGAAAATATGAAATGCTCATGGTTAGGTCAAGGTAATACAATCAAAATGACAATTTTACTCAAATTAAATTACTTATTCAAGGCTATACCAATCAAAATAACAAATAATTCTTTTATCAAGCTAGAAAAAAATATTAACCGATTCATCTGGAGCAACAAAATGTCAAGAATAGCAAGGGAACTGATAAAAAAAATATAGAGGAAGGTGACCTAGCTCTACAAGATCTAAAGTAGTACTAAATATACTTTATAGTATAGTGACAGTCATCAAAACTGCCAGGTGCTGGTTAAGAAATAAACCAATGTATCAGAGGATTGGGATAGGTTCAAAAGAAACTCCAGTAAATGACTACAGTAATCTACTATTTGACAAACCCAAAGACATCAGCTTCCTGGTTAGGAACTAACTATTTGACAAAAATTGTTAGGAAAACTGGAAAATGGTATGACAAAACCTAGGCATAGATCTACATCTCACACCCTATACCAAAATAAGGTCAAAATGGGTACAGCATTTAGACATAAAGAGAGACACCATAGATAAATTAAGAGACTAAGAAACACTCTATCAGATCTATGGAAAGGGAAAACATTTATGACCAAACAAGAATTAGAGCATATTATAAACTGCAAAATGCATGATTTTGACTATATTAAATTTTAAAAAATGCACTAATAAAATCAATGCTGCCAAAATTAAAAAGGAAAACAGAAATCTGGGAAACAATCTTAATAACTAGGAGTTCTGATAAAGGGTCTTTTTTCCTAAAATACATAGATGATTGCATCAAATTTATAAGGTCACAAGTCATTCCCCAATTGATAAATGGTCAAAGATATGAACAGTTTTCAGATGAAGAAGTTAAAGCTACATTATATATATATATATATATATATATATATATATATATATATATTTATACATAATCATATGAAAAAGTGCTCCAAATCATTATTGATTAGAGAAATGCAAATTAAAACAACAATAAGGTATCACCTTACACCTATCAGATTGGCCAAGATGAGAAAAAGGGAAGATGATCAATGTTGGAAAGGTTGTGGGAAGATTGAGACATTAATGCATTGCTGGTGGAGCTGTGAACAGGTCCAGCCTTTCAATAGAGCAATATGGAACTATGCCCAAAGAGCAATGAAAGTCTTCATATCCTTTGACCCAGCAATTTCAATTCTAGTTCTATATCCAGAAGAAATTATAAAAAAATGGAAAAGTCCTACATGTTCAAAAATATTCATAGTAGCTCTTTTTGTAGTATCAAAGAATTGGAAATTGAGGAGATGTCCATCAATTTGGGAATGTGTAAACAAGTTATAGTATGTGGATATTATGGAATACTATTCTATAACAAACCATAAATGTTGGACTCTAGAAATACATGGAATGACTTACTGTATCTGATGCTGACCAAAGGGAGTAGAACCAAGGGAACAATGTATGTATTTACAATAATATTGTGAGATGAACAACCTTGATGAAAGCAGTTCTTCTCAGCAGTCCAGAGAGTTGGACAACTGTATTAGACCAGCTATAGACAATATTATTTCCATTCAGAGGAAAAGAGAACAAAATACAAAAAAAAACCCCTTCATAATCTGATGATCACTTTATAAAAATAAACTCTTATTCATTTTTCCCTTAATTACCATAATTTAATTCATCATACTAAAATAACTAATCTGTAAATATGTTTATCAAAAATAGGTATGTACATAACTTAGGAAGAGGAAAGTAGGGTGGAATCAAGATGGCGGGAGAAGAACCTCTCCTAGGTGCTCTCTCCAAAATATTTCAAAAATCTTAAACTTATGACTAACTAAATTTTTGAGAGACAGAACCCACAGAAAGATCCAGTGAGACAATTCTCCAGTCCAAAGTAACCTGGAAAATAGTGGGAAAACTCTATTCCATGGGGTTAGAGGGATGGCCTCCACCAGAATGAAGAAACTTCAGCCTCCTGGGAACAGCCCCAGCGCACATGGGAGTCATGGCTCCCAGCAGCAGAAGTTTCCTGACCTGAACCCCAGGGAGAACCAAGCACAACTTGGAAGATCAGCAGGGAGACTTCTGCCAGAATGAGTGTGAAGCCCAGGCCCTGAGCACATTCACAGAACTCAGTGCACTTTGAGTGGGCATGGCACTTAGCATGGCCGGCAGCCCAGATCTAGGAAGCAGAAGCAGGCCCCGCAGAGCTGTCAAGCAGGAACCTCTAGGCAGTTGCCCCCAGAGTACTCAGCCCACTGAAGGTAAGGGAGAAGAGGGATACTTCTGAGGTCTGTCCTCTGTCCCTGGAAAAGGACTCTGGGATTCTGACCACGTTCAGATCCTGATCGTAGTCTAGGCCCCCCATAGAGCAGGGATCTCCTCCTCTCAGTCCATTGGCAGAGGGATGCGCTTGTGGACATTCACAGACCAAGAGAGCAGTCAGAGTTTCACACACTGAGGTCCTCGTGGGGGTTTCCCAATAAAACACAAAAGCTCAGGACACACCCCAAAACTAGGCACAGGCTGGGGAAATGAGTAAGTAGGAAGAAAAAAAAAAGGAACTGACCCATTGACAAATACTTTAGTCACGATCACAAAGAGGATCAAAATACTCAATCTGAAGATGAGGAAGTCCAAGCTTCTGCATCTAAAGACTCCAAGAAATATAGAAGTTGGGCACAGGATATGACAGAGATCAAAAAAAGATTTTGAGGGGCAGCTAGGTGGTACAGTAGTTAGAGCACTGGCCCTGGAGTCAGGAGTACCTGAGTTCAAATCTGGCCTCAGACATTTAATAATTACCTAGCTGTATGGCCTTAGGTAAGCCACTTAACCCCTTTTGCCTTGCATAAGAAAACCTTAAAAAAAGATTTTGAAAATCAAGTAAGGGAGATAGAAGAAAAATTGGGAAAAGAAATGAGAGAGACACACAGGAAAAACATGAAAACAAAGTCAGAAGCTTAGTCAAGGAGATCCAAAAAAATGCTGAATAAACTAACATGTTAAAAACCAGCTTAGGTCAAAACAGTTCAAAAAGGAGGAGAAGAATACTTTAAAAAGCAGAATTGACCAGATGGAAAAGGAGATAAGAAAGCTCTCTGAGGCAAACAAATCCTTCAGATGTAGAATAGAACTAAAGGAAACTGATGACTTTATGAGAAATCAAGACATACTACTTCACCACCAAAAGAATGAAAAATTAGAAGAAACTGTGAAATATCTCATTGAAAAAAACAACTGTTCTGGAAAATAGATTCAGGAAAGATAATTTAAAAATTATTGGGAAAGTCATGATCAAGCAAAGAACCTTGACCTCATTTTTAAAGAATTTTAAAAAATTGCCCTGATATCCTAGAAGCAGAGAGCAAAATAGAAAGTGAGAGAATCCACTGATCTCCCCTGTAAAGAGATCCAAAAAAGCAACCCTCAGAAATATTAGAGCCATGTTCCAGAACTCCCAAGTCAAAGAGAAAATATTACAAGCAGCCTGAAGGACACAATTCAAATATCTTGGTGTTGCAGTCAGGATCACACAGGACTAATCAGTAACTACATTAAGGGCTTGTAGGGCTTGGAATATAATAATATGGAAGGCAAAAAAGCTTGGAATGCAATCAAGAATCAGCTACCCTGCAAAACTGAACATGCTCTTCCAGGGAAAAAGATGGACTCTCAATGAACCAAGGAAATTTCAAATGTTCCTGTTAAAATGACCAAAACTGAACACAATGTTTGATCTTCAAGAACAGGATTCAGGTGAAGTATAGAGAGTGGAGGAGAAGGGGAAGTTATGAGGGACTTAATGATGATGAACTATACATATATAAATATATATAAATATATATATATATATATATATATATATTCCTGCATAGAAAAATGATACTGATAATATTAATTTGAACCTCCTCATTTAATAGGACAAGTAGAAGGAGTTTTTATAGATGAAGCACAGGAGAGAGTTGAATTTGAAGATATATTGTAAAAATGGAGTCAATGGCAAAAAGGGAAATGTATTTGGAGTAAGAGAAAGGAGAGGTAGAACAGGCCAAGATATTTCATATAAAAGATTTTTTTTTTTTGCAATGAGTTTTTTGCAATGCTATGAAGGGGGGAAGGCAAGGGGGAATGTGAGAGCCTTCACTCTCATTAGAAATGGCTCAGAGAGGAGAAAGCATACACACTTGATAGGGTAAAGATATCTAGAGTAAAAAGGAGAGAAGGGTCACAGGGAGAGGGGGATGTGGATGATAGATGAGAAAGTAGATCTTAGGAAAGAATAATCAGATATAACACATTTTCTTTTTTTTACTTTTTGCAAGGTGTTAGGATTGGGTACCTGTCCAGGACCACAGTGCTGGGTGGTTCCTGGGTCTCTGGGGTGGTATGTGGGTTTGTTCCCAGGCCTGGTGCTCTGTCCACTGTGCCACTCAGCTACCCTACTGCACATTTTAGAAGAGGGACAGAGTGAAAGGAGAGAGAAAGTATAATATATGGTAGTGGGGAGGAATGGACGGAGGGAATTGCAATCAGCAACAGCAACTGTGGAAAAATATGGAAATAACTAAAGAATGTGATCCACTGGAGACAGAGCTGATGGTATCAGAACACAGACTAAAACACATTGTTTCTCTTCATTTTCCTTTTTGTCTCATGAGGGTCTATAGTTTTGTGAGGGAACAATGTTTACTGTTACAAAAAGAACATTTTTAGTAATGTATAAATAAAGTCATAATAACAAAAAAAAGAAATCAGGAGAGATGGGAATTCAGGGAAGCAAGGAAGGATTTGCATGAACTGATGCTGAGAGAGATGACCAGAGCCAGAAGAACATTGTACATCCTAGCAGCAACAGGGAGCTGGTCATTGAACTTGATGCTCTTGATTATTCCATCAGTGCAACAATTGGGGACAATTTTGGGCTAGCTGCAATCGAGTAAGCGTCTGTATCCAGAAAAAGAATTGTAGAGTTTGAACAAAGACCAAAGACTATTATCTTCATTTTAGAAAATAAATGTTCTCTCATTATGTAATTTTGCTATATCCTATACTTTATTTTTCTTCCTTAAGGATATGATTTCTCTCTCATCACATTCAACTTAGATCAATGCATACCATGGAAACAATGCAGAGACTAGCAGACTGCCTTTTGTGGGAGATGGGGGGCAGGGAAGCAAGAATAGGGGTAATTTCTTAAAACTCAAAATAAATAAAATCTTTCATTGAAAAGAAAAGAAAAAATATGTATGTACAATGGGGCAGCTAGGTTGCACAGTGAGTCGAACACCAGCCCCTGGGGTCAAGAGGTCCTGAGTTCAAATGCCATCTCAGGCACTTACTAATTACCTGGCTATGTGACCTTGGGCAAGTCACTTGACTCCATTGCCTTGCAAAAAACTCATAAAAAATATTTATTTATGTACAATGTCAACCTATTTGACACTGAGGGGAGGGGAGTGGGAAGGGAGCGAGTAAGGAAATTTTGCAACTTAAAATTATACATGTGCATATGGATGAAAATAAATAAATAATAACTAATAATAAAAATAAATATATATTATTCATGGTTGATCATTTAAGAATATTGCTGTTATTGTGTACAATATTCTCCTGGTTTGGCTCATCACACCTTGCATCAATATATGTAAGCCTTTCTGGGTTTTTATGGGGTCATTCTGCTCATTATTTCTTTTATTTCTTTTTTTTTCATTTTATTTTTTTATTCTCATTTTGCGCAAATTTTATTTTTACATTAATAAAATATTCTTGATTAAGAGTAAATGAAATATCCCCTTCCCCCATGAATATAGACCTGCTTGAGCGATAAAGAGGAGAGAAAAAAATTAAAATAAAAAAATAGTAATAATTTTAGGTATGGCAAGGTTGCACAATGAATGAAGCACCAGCCCTGGAGCCCCGAGCACCTGAACCCACATCCAGCCCCGTAGACCCAACAATCACCCAGCCATGTGACATGCAAGTCACCTTATCCCCACTGCCCTGCAAAAACTAAAAAGAAGAAAAAGAAAAAAAAAGACCCAAAATAAAATAAAATAAAATAGTAATAATAGTATGGGTGGCTGGGTGGCGGACAGAGCATTGGCCCTTGAGCCAGTAGTACCCGGGTCCAAATCTGGCCTCAGTCATCCAAAGACCACCCTGCTATGTGGCTCCAGGCAAGCTACCCAGCCCCATTTGCCCTGCACCCTCCCCCAAATAATAATAATAAAAAATGTGCTTCAGTCTTTGTTCCAATACCACCAACTCTGTCATGGGTCTATCACATTCTTTATGGTAAGTCCATCGCAAAAGTTACTTCCATATTTTTCCAACGTTGTCAATGCTGATCGAAACTCCCTCCTTTCTTATTTCTCCAATATCATGTACTATATTTTCTCTCTCCTTTCACTCTGACTCTGCTGTCGGGTAGCTGAGTGGCACAGCAGACAGATCCCTGGTCCTGGGGACAAGAGGCCCTGAGCTCCCATACCACCCCTTAGGCCCAGAATCTACCTGGCCCCATGGTCCCGGACATGCCTTCCAATCCCAGCCCCTTGCAAGAAGTAAAAAAGAAAATGTGTTATATCTGACCATTCTCCCCCCATGGTCCATCCTCTTCTGCTTTATTCACATCCCCACCCCTTCCCGCTGCTTCCCCCTCCTTCTTACTCCAGATGTCTATACCCCATTTAGTATATATGCTTTTTCATCTCCTAGCCACCTCTGATGAGAGCAAAAGTTCCCTCAATCCCCCTTGCCTCTACCCTTCCATATCATTGCAATAGCTCATTGTAATAAAGAAAAATCTTATTATATGAAATATCTTGGCCTATTCCCCCTTTCCTTTTTCTTTCTCCCATTTCATTAAATTGACTTCATTTTTACACCATATTTTATCTTCGAATTCAGCTTTCTCCTGTGCTTCAACTATAAAAGCTCCCTCTACCTGCTCTATTAGCTGAGAAGGTTCATATGAATATTATCAGTGTCATTTTTCTATGCAGGAATACATGCAGTTCATCCTCATTAAGTCCCTAATATTTTCCCCCTCTCCTCCAATCTCCATGCTTCACCTGAGTCCTATATCTGAAGATCAAACATTCTGTTCAGCTCTGGCCATTCCAAAAGGAACATTTGAAATTCCCCTGGTTCATTGAAAGTCCTTCATTTTACCTGGAAGAGGACATTCAGCCTTGCTGGGTAGTTCATTCTTGGCTGCATTCTAAGCTCTATTGCCTTCTGGTATATTCTATTCCAAGCCCTACGAGCTTCCAGTGTAGTTGCTGCTAAGTCCTGTGTGATCCTGACTGCAGCTCCACGATATATATATATAATATATACATATATATTATATATATATAATATATAATATTTTCTCTTTGACTTGGGAGTTCTGGAATTTGGCTATAATATTCTTAGGGGTTGGTTTTTTGGGATCTCTTTCTCGGGGGGATCGGTGGATTCTCTCCATTTCTGTTTTGCCTTCTGCTTCTAGAACATGAGGGCAATTTTTCCTGTAGTAATTCTTTGAAAATGATGTCAAGGCTCTTCTCCTGATCATGACTTTCAGGTATTCCAGTAATTTTTCAATTATCTTTCCTAAGTCTGTTTTCCATATCAGTTGGTTTTTCAATGAGATATTTCACATTTTCTTCTAATTTTTCACTTTTTTTGGTTTTGAAGTATTGATTCCTGATTTCTGGTAAATTCATCAATCTCCCTGAATTATATTCTTTGTCTGAAGCATTTGTTGTCCTCAGAGAGTTTTCTTATCTCTTTTTCCATCTGGCCAATTTTGCTTTTTAAAGCATTCTTCTCCTCAATAACTTTTTGAACTGTTTTATCCATTTGACCTAAGCTTGTTTTTAGCATGCTATTTTCTTCAGCCTTTGTTTTGGATTTCCTTGACTAAGCTGCTGACTTCATTTTCATGTTTTTCCTTCATCTCTCTCATTTCTTTTCCCAGTTTTTCTTCTAACTCCCTCATTTGCCTTTCAATTCTTTTTTGAACTCTGTCATAGCCTGATCCCAGTTTCTCTTTTTCTGGGAGTCTTTAGATGCAGGAGCTTGTGTTTCCTCATCTTCAGACTAAGTATATCCATCCTTCTTGGGATCATAGATAATATATTTCTCAATGGTGTTCCTCTTTTTTCTCTGCTTGCTCATTTTCCCAGCCTAAGCCTTTTTGGGGGGTGCTTCCTGAGCTTTTGGGGCACTTCCACAAGGGTCTCAGTGTGTGAGGCTCTATCCTCCCTCCTGGTCTGTGAATAACCATATGGGCTCCCGTCTGCCACAGGCCTGAGGTGGAGGGGGCCGCTGTTGTTCTATTGGGGGGGCTAGACTGTGATCAGTATCTGAATGTGGTCAGAGCCCCAGAGTCTTGTTCCAGGGTTAGTGGACAGAGCTCAGCAGTCTCTTTCTCTTCACTCCCCTCCCTCTGTTCAATGGGCTCATGCCCTGGAGGCTCCTGCTTACCAGCTCTGTCTGCTTCTGTTCCTGGATTTGGGCTGCTGAAAGACCACGCTGCTGGCTGTGTGCCCTGGGGACTGGGCCTCCATGTGCTCCTTTGCTGTCCCCCCACTTTTGTGCCCTGTGCTCCCTGGGGTGTAGCTCAGGAGACTCCCCCACTGCTGTGAGCTGGGGCTCCCAGCACACTGGGGCTGCCTACGGGAGGCTGAAGTTCTTTCCTTCTGGCGGGCTGCCCCTCTGGTGGGCCGCCCCTCTGGCGGGATGCCCCTCTGACCCTGGGGAGCAGAGCCTTTCTGCTCTTTTCCAAGGTTACCTTGAGTAGGAGAACTGCCTCTCTGGGTCCCTTTGTGGGTTCTGTCTCTTGAAAGTTTAGTTAGAGTCCTTAGCTTATGCATTTTATCAGAGAGCGCCTAAGACTCATTCACTTCTTGTTACCATCTTGGCTCTGCCTCATAATTTCTTATAGCACAATAGTATCACCCCTCTATTATGAACAACAACTTGTTTAGCCATTCCCCCAATAATAATCCCTCAAATTTCAATCATCTTCCATTACTACAAACATTTTCAAGCTGAATTTCTTTTTTATAAAAATGTCTTTGGGATATAGATGTAATAGTTACATTTCTTAGTATTTGTCCTTCATTTTCTTTTTCTGTTTGTTTTTTTGGTTTATTTATTTTATATTATTACAATGTTTTTATAAGAGTAAATATAAACATTTGACTCAAGAAGATGAGAAACCTCAAGAATAGTGAGAGAGAAAAAAATTGTACATTAATTTATGTTCAGATTCCACTGGCTCTGTCTCTGGGATGAGTCGCTTTCTTTATCATGAGTCCACCAGAGAAGTTGCTTCAATATTTCCCCACAATTGCTATTATTAGCTGCATTTCTCTTCACTTTATTCCTCCCATTCTCATTTATTCTATTATCTTTCTCCTTTCAACCTCTCCCTGTCCAAAAGTGTGTTGTATCTGAGTAATCTCTTCCACAATCTTCCCTCTCTTCTATCACCTATTCCCCCCTTCCCTCCCCCCATTCCCCCTTATCCCATCCCTCTCTTCTCATTTTTCTCTAGGGTAAGATAGATTTCTATACCCTATTAAGTATGTATGTTATTTCCTCTCAGCCATTTCTGATGAGAATGAACTCATTAACCCTTGTCTTCCCCCCATTCCATTCCATTGAAAAAGCTTTTTCTTGAATTTTATGTGAAATATCTTATGTCCTTTATCCTCTCCTTTCTCTTCCTCCTAGTACTTCTGTTTATCACCCATTGACTCCATCTTTTTACTATATTATACCATTATATTCTGCTCCTTCCTATGTCCTGTCTCTATATGCTCCTTCTAACAGCTCTTATAAATGTGAAAGTGCAGGAATACAATCAGTTCAATATAATTAAGTTCCTCATAGTTAGTCCTTCTTGTCTACCCCCTCTATGGTTCAACAGAGTCCTGTACTTGAAGATCAAAATTTTTGTTCAATTCTGTTTCAGTAGGATAGTATGAAAGTCCCCTGATTCAGTGGAAGTCCATCTTTTTCCCTGAAAGAGGATGTTTGCAGGGTAGCTGATTCTCGAATGTAAACCAAGATCTTTTGCCTTATGGATTATCATATCCCAATCCCTATGAGCCCTTAATGTAGATACTTCCAGATCCTGTGTAATCCTAACTATGGAAGTGTAGTAATTGAATTATTTGTTTCTGGCAGATTATAGTATTTTGTCTTTGACTTGGCAGTTTTGGAATTTGGTTATAATATTCCAGGAAGTTTTTCTTTTGGGATCTATTTTAGGATCTATTTCCCTCAATTTCTATTTTACCCTCTGCTTCTAGGATCTCAGATAAATTTTGCTGCATTATTTCTTGAAAAATAAAGTGTAGGCTCTTTTCCTGGTCATGACTTTCAGGTAGCCCAATAACTTTTGAATTATTTCTTCTGGATCTGTTTTTGAGGTTGGTTGTTTTTCATATGAGATATTTCACATTTTCTTCTAATTTTTGGCTTTTTTGGAAGAGTTTTATTTCTTCCTGAGTTCTTGCAAAGTCATCAGCTTCCTTTACTTCCATTCTGCATTTGAAGGGGTTATTTTCTTCAGAGAGCTTTTTTAACTCCTTTTCCAGCTGGCCAATTTTGATTTTTAAGGCATTCTTCTCATTTGCCTTTTATTTTGTTTTTTCCACTTGCCCTAAGCTGGTTTTTAACATATTATTTTCTTCAGTATTTTTTGGTATTTCTTTCACCAAGCTGCTGATTTGGTTTTCATGATTTTTCTGTCATTTCTCCTCCCAATTTTTCCTCCATCTCCCATAATTACCTTTCAAAGTCCTTTTTGAGCTAATCCACAGTCTGAGCCTATTGTCTATTTCTCTTGGTGGTTTTGGATATAGGAACTTTGATGTTGTCCTCATCTGAGTATGTATTTTGATCTTCCATGGGACCAAAGTAATTTTCTATTGTCAAAGTCTTCTTTTTGTTTTGGTTACTCATTTCCTCAGCCCAAGGATAATTTACAGCACTTCCAAGGCTTTGGGTTTTTTTTTTTCAGACACCCCACTGGGACCTTTATTCCTCCAAGGTCTTATGTTCTCTTGCCTGTGCTTTGATATGTAGATGACCACAGGAGGCTCCCTTCTGCCCTGGAGCTATAAGGAGGGTCCCTGCTACCTTAGTATGGAAAGCCAAACTGAAAACTGTATCTGAGTGTGGGCAAACAGCAGAGTCCTGTCCCAGCGAGAGCAGAGAGATTTCTGCAGTCTCCCCTGATCACCTTACCATCTGTGTACTGTACTTTGGAGGTGCAGGGTGCTTTCCCACTATTCCCGTTGCAGGTTCTCACAGCAGGGGTGCTTTGAGGCTGGTGCTCCTCACTCCACACTAATTCTGCTGCTGCAGAGTTCTCTCACTGCCCCTTCAAGCTGTCCCCAGTGATCCCTAGGCTGGGCTGTGCTGTGCTGTGCTGAGCTGAGACCAGGGCTTTTTTTCAACCCCTGGTCGTGGTGAAACACACCTTTCATGCAGAACTTCTAAGTTATTTTGAATTGGGAAAATGTATCACTCAGTCTTTCTGTGGGTTCTTCCCTCTAAATTTTGGCTAGAGTCATAATTTCATGGTTTTTGGTGTTTTGGGGGGAAGGAGTTTCTGGAAAATGCTTTCTTCAAGATGCCATCTTGGCTCTGCCCCTTCTTGTCCTTCATTTTCAAAGAAGATCAAGACATCAGGGAGGTGATGCCATGATAAGCACATGAATTCGATTTGAGTGAACTTCACTTTCTCTATGAAAAATATTATAAGCAATAGCAAAATTACATAAAAAGATAATGAATTTTTTTTTAATCGAAGGTAATAGTCTTTGGTCTTTCTTCAAACTCCACAATTATTTCTCTGGATACAGATGGAATTCATGACCACAGATACTCCAAAATCATTCCTGATTATTGCACCGATGGGATGAGAAAGTACATTAAGATTTATCATTAACTCCATGTTGCTGTTACCGTGTACAGTGTTCTTCTAGTTTTTCTCATCGTACTGAGCACCAGTTCATGCAAATCCCTGCAGGCTTCTCTGAATTCCCATCTCTCCTAGTTTCTAATAGAACAATAGTGATCTGTATAACATACATATACCACAATTTGTTCAGCCATTTCACAATTGATGGACATTCACTCAGTTTCTAATTCTTACCACCACAAACAGAGTTTCTATGAATATTTTTGTACCAGTGATGTTTTTACCCTTTTTCATGCTCTCTTCAAGGAATAGACCCAGTAGTGGTATTGTTGGATGAAAATGTAGGCACATTTTTATTGCCCTTTGGGCATAATTCCAAATTGCTCTCCAGAAAGGTTGTATGAGTTTACAGCTCTACCAACAATGCATTAGGTTCCCTGACTTCCCACATCTCTTCCAACATTGTTCATTGTCCTTTTTGGTCATATTGACCAGTATGAGAGGTGTGAGGTGATGCTTCAGAGATGTTTTAATTTGCATTTCACTAATAAGTAATGATTTAGAGCAAATGTAACCATGGAATGCTTTGATTTCCTCAGTTGTAAATTGCCTCCACATATCCTTTGACCATTTGTCAACTGGGGAATGGCTTGCTTTTTTTTCTAAATTTGACTCAGCTCTCTATATATTTTAGAAATGAGTCCTTTGTCAGAAATACTAGTTGTAAAAATTATTTCCCAATTTACTACATTTCTTTTGATCTTGATTTCAGTGGTTTTATCTGTGCAACAGCTTTTTAATTTAATGTAATCAAAATTCTCTATTTTGTTTTTAATGGTGTTCTCCATCTCTTCCTTGGTCATAAACTACTCTGACAGGGAAAGTATTCCTTGGCCTCCTAATTTACTTATAATATTGTCCTTTATTGGTAGGTGTTCTTCTCCTAGCTTCTCTTTCTGGGTTTTGTCAATTGAATTTATGTTAAGAGGTTTCTTTGATATTATTTCTGAGAGAAAACCAGGAGACCTTATCACAATGACTGTCTTCTCTCTACCATCTTGGCCAGATCTAAAAGACTTTCAATGACCTTCTATGTATATTTAAATGAATAATATCTGAGTTTGCAAGATCTTCTAAGAAAAGTCTACTATCCTCCTAGTCAATAAAAATAGTCTCATAATCAAACATGAGACTTATAAGCTTCTTTGGAATGGAAGGTTTTCTCATGGGAAAAGTCTACTATCCTCCCAGTCACTAAAAGTAGTCATCCTAAGTTAGGAGAGTGAGCCACCTGTTTGGAATACAAGGGTCTTTCTTCTAGAAATATTTTAAGGATAATAGTATGTCCTTTCTTTAATATTTCCTAACCCTGAGAGGACTCCACTAGGAATATTAACCCTGAAATAGTTGTATTGGGAATACCAATTCACATTTTTCTCCCTTTGATATTTTGAATGTTGCAGTTTTTACTCTGTTGTCTTCTTCTTAGTTTGTGTTTTGATATTCCCTGTCATAATAATGCTTTTTGGTCAGGTTCCTTTTAAAATTACTATTTTTTTTGCTCATTTTTGGTATATGTTTTGAAAAATTTTAACTCTAAAGTAGGGTTTATACTCCCCAGATAGAGAGGGCACTTGGTCAAGTTTCTTTCTTGTTGCTACTCTCAGACATAATTCTGAAGATCTGTAAGTTTTCAGTTCTTATAAAGTGGTGTAATCTTAGGAAAGGTGTGATCACTGATCTTTTGGTCTGTTTCCTGATCTATGGGTGATCACAAATACTCTTTTTCTCCCTGAAACTCTTAGCAGGGTCCCTGTTCCCCTCTGCTACTGCAAGCTCTGGTAAGCTGGTGTTTCACTGAGATCTGTAACTTGACCCAGGACTGTGACAGAAATCCACTTATCATCAATGTAATATGGTCCCACCCCCAGGGTCAGAAACGGGACACTTGTAAAAGCTTTTTATCCTGCTGTTTTCATTATTTGTTCTAGGGAGCTACAAGTTTTTGGTAGTTCCAAATCATTATGATCCAGGGAGAGTTGTGATCATTGCTCTCCTGGTTAGTGCTTTGGTCCTTACCCATGTTGATTCTTGTTCCTTTTTCAATTGCAAGCTCCTCTCTACTCTAGAATAGAAACCCTCATGACTACAGGTGTTCCTCTCCCCTCTACAACTGTTATCTGGAAATAGATAATGGGCAGTGGAGTTACAAAATATCTGCCAGTCCTTCTAGGCAGTACCTGCCCGGAAAGCTCCTATATTCACCTTCTGATTAAATGCCCAATTGCACTGCCATCTCTTGTTGGTGAGAATTCTTGCTGATGAAATTGGAACTTTTGCCTCCATGCTGTGTTTCCAGCCAGTCCCCAATCAGGGGTAACAAACACCTTGTTTTGATTTTCTAATTTGTCCAGGGCTAGGAAACGGATATTACCTAACCATTTCTGGGAATAGATAAGAATTCATTTTTGACACATTATATTAAAATTATTTGAAATAATGTTTAAAGAATTCAAATGGAATGTCCCTTGACTTGATCATCTTGGCTCCATCTCCATGATATTTATTTATACTGTTCTCACTATAGCAAAGTACAAACTGATAATTCTGCCATGCCGAAGTTAAGTAAATTTGTTTTTTTTTTTAAATTCACATGTTCATATGTAAAGTTTACTTTGAGAATAAAATACTAAAATTTTGAATAGTATTTCATATTTTAATTTGATCCTTATTCCCAGGTCTAGCTTTAGGCAGAGATAGCTTTTGGAGTTTCATTCATCTTCATTCTTCCATTCCCTATGGTTCACTATAAGCTGCTAGTGTCTACTTTCCCTTGTCTGTTTTCTTCTAGTATCTGTATTTCACTGGTTGCATAGAATTCTGTTGTAATATCCAGCCTTCCTTCCCTGGGAAATATCCTATTTTACTTTCTTAATTTTATCTCATCAAAACATACCTGTACTAAGTCTCTTTCTTCTTTCAAATCATTGTTCTCAGCCTGCTGTCATGAAGAAAGGGACCCCTGGGCAAGTCACTTAACTTATTTCCACATAAATTTCCTCATGAGTAAAATGAGGTAATAATGCCCAAACCTCACAGGATTGTTGTGGGGATCAAATAAGATTAAATACACAAGGCACTTTGCAAAGCTTAAAGCGTTATCCTGTATAAATGGTGGTTATTATTAAAAATCAATCTTAAAAGGAAAATACAGTAGAGTGCTAATGACTGGTAAATGGCTTAAATTGAATAAGAGACTCCTTTTTCAGCAATGTGCTAACCCAGAGGAATTAATTTCCAATATGAGAGTTATAGAAACTGTTCAGAAATTGCAGAAATAATGTTTTTCCTCCTTAGCATATAGGAAACTGATTAATTTTAGTTATATATATATATATATATATATATATATATATATATATATATATATATATTTACACACACACACACATACTAGCCTTACTCCTCCATATACAATGATTTAAAGGGTTAAATAATCATCACTGGTATTTTCATAAAGTATATCCTAGTAAGTTTCAAAAAAACCCCCCAAAATAATAATTATTAACTCAATAATTAATAACTTAATAATGAATTAACTTATCCTTAGCTACAGAGAAGAAGAAAATGTAACAAAAAATTGGATTCCAATCTAATAAGTTGGCATGTATATCATGATGCTCCATTGTCTGATTAATACTCAGGTGATACTTCTCTTTTTTAATTGAAATTTTATCTTATTTTTAAAATGACATGTAAAGATAGATTTCAACATTCATTCATTGGCAATTTTATGAACTCCACATCTTTCTACCACCCTCAATTCCCTCTTTCCTCTCCTTGGCAGTGAACATCCTGGTAAAATTTGTGCATGTAAGGGGGTGGCTAGATGGTACAGTGGATAGAGCACCGGCCCTGGAGTCAGGAGTACCTAAGTTCAAATCCAGCCTCAGACACTTAGTAATTACCTAGATGCACAATTGCAGTATTGCGTCCCTAATTTTATTGTTAACTTTCTGAGAAAAGAAACTTTTTCTTCTGTTTCTGTTTTCTGAATGTTCCATAGAAATTTTCAGTAAGGCAATGGATCCTTAGGAGTAAAATTGTAAGGGTTCAAAACACTCATTTCTCAACTGTTGGCTTGGGCAAGCCACTTAAACCTATTGCCTTGCAAAAAAAAAAATTGTGCATGTACAGTCATGTTTAATATATTTCCACATTGGTCATGTTTTGAAAGAGGAATTAGAACTAAGGGGAAAAACATGAGAAAAAAAGAAATACATATTAAAGAAGTTTTTAAAAAATTGAACATAGTATGCTTTGTTCTACATTCAGACTCTATAGCTTTTTCTCTGAATGGGGATGGTATTGTTCACAGCAGGTCCATAAATATTTTCCTTCACTTGTGAACTGCCGAGTGGAGTTGCATCCATCATAGTTGATACTCTCATGTGAACAATGTTCTTTTGGTTCCACTGACTTCACTCAGCATCAATTCAAGCAAATCATTCCAGGTTTCTCTAAAGTCTGACTCCTCATGATTTCTTATAGATGATGTACTCCATCATATTCATATATGATACTTGCTCTGCCATTCCCCAAATGATGGGCATTATGGGGGTAGTTTTCAAGAAATCTTATACTCATTTTTCCAATCTTGCTGAAGAGGCAGAAATGGTGACACTCAAGTGAAGAAAAGTCAGCTTATAACATTAACCATAATAGGGTGGGGAGGTGTGGGATATCAAAGAATTCAGAAAGCAAAGTCTCTAAAACACAGAACTTCTAGATATTTTTAAACCTACAAATGGTTGACTCAATTTTCATATTTGAATTTCGATAATATGAACACCAGATGATTAGTTTATTTAATATTTAGGAATACAAAAGAAACTACAGACAAAATTTAATTCTGGTTAAGGACAAGTTCTATCATAAACAGTTTAAAAATGAAAGCTCAAAATCAAATAAATCATGGATTAGGCATTGTTTAGAAATAGGTTGTAAGTTTACATTTTCACCTAATTCTTTTAAAAATAAAGTTATTTGCTTTCCTACTTTCAAACCGTTGCTGAGTTTTTTTTGACTTCCTATTGAGAGAAATGTGTAGAGGAATTTTTTCATGCATATTTCCATAATTTATATAAAACATTTGCCAAGCTTGAAAAACATATTATTTCTAATCAAGGGAAACATTTCCATGCCCTTTGGTTTAATATCAATTAAGCATGCACAGACATGTAGATTGTGTCTTCAGGCACAACTGGTTTAGCTTGAATCAATCTTCACTAGATAGTGAATCTTGGCTTAGCCACAGAACAACTCTCAGAATTTGTCCTACTTAGAATTTTATTTTCTGGCAGTCATTCTAATCACTATTGCCCCATTCTCCCTTCTTCCTTCACTTTTTTTGTTGGTTTGTTTTCTTCAACCCAATGAAGCAGAATGGGACTATTTACTCTGATTTTTATTTTATTTTGCTCAGTTGTTAAGATATATGTTTAAGTCAACTTGATGAGTGAAAAAATATTAACTGCTGGATATACCAAGGAAAGTTTCAAGCAATCAACAATCAAGGAAGATAGGGAGAATTGAGAAGGAAATTCATTAAAGATTTGTTTAAATTTGTGAACTTCTGACATGGAATGTCACATCAATGGTTTTAATCATTTTAGAATTAGCACATTTCTTTCTTTCTTTCTTTTTCTTGAAAACGGTGTCAAATATAACCATTTTAGTCTTCAGTTCTTTTCCCAGTTCATTCTTAAAGTATCAGTAATAAGACAATGAAAATTTCATGTTATTTGCTTGAATCTAGATATTTTTATATATTTAATGTGGCTAAGTCACTTCAGAACATTATTTTACATTTGGGAATACTGCCCTTTTGCCCTGTCTCATAAGGCTATAAATTTACCCACATTCATAATGTACAATTTCATTGTTTTACGCTGCCATAGAGGTGACCTTGGCTTCTTGGGTATGCCAGGGGAGCATAAGCTCTGGCAGATTCCACCATGCTAGAAGGAATCAAGCTGGCAGGAAAACAACAACAAAAAAAAGAAAATGGAACAAATCTGTCAATGTTACTATAATTTTCTATTTTTATCATCAGTTAGAGCAGAACAAGCACTTATGTACTCTTAACACATGGATCTCTGGTGTAAGGTGTAAGGAAGTTGAAATGGCACGTTAAAAAAATGAACTCAACATAATAGCCTGGGCCAAAAGAATTATCAAGGAAATACATTCTGGTTGTAGCACAACCTTGAAAACAAAGAGGGATCTTTTCAGAAATGAATTTGTGGAGAAAAAAATTGCTTTGCTACAGTGAGGGACCAACTTAGATTAGCTAGCACACTTTTATAGTGGTTATAGTCATGATTTCTACCAGTTATGTTCAGCAACAAGTAGATGGGAGTGAAGGAGTTGATGGCAAGAGAAATCAGAGTTAAAGTTTGACTAGACAGTGTATTGTCTAGCTGTCCCTTCTTTCAGAGTTAACCTCTAATCTCTTGTTCAGTCCTGAGGAATCTATCTCCAAGCACTTTATTTTAATCTGTTTGTTTCTCTCATATGACATAACTGACATCTTGGTAGAGGTTCCTATTATCTCACATATTAACTATGACCTGTAGCTTTTCCTCCCCTCAGTTATTTCTAGACTGTTCTGAGTATACTCTACCTTCCCAAAATCAATCCTTAGTGAATAAGTACTAATTTATATTTTACTCTAAAGTAGAATCTGTTATCCTCTTCCCCTATTGATAGTAATGCCTTGCTAAACTCTAGCTCCAAAATACAAAGAACAAATATTGTGCAAAAGAAGAAAATCTAGAAGACATTGCCACCCCATTTCATTATGAGAAGTAGGCGTTAAAAATATTGTTCTATTGTACATATTTTCATACTTTTGGGATATCTTCAACACTTTATTGATATTTTTCCTCTTCAAAATATTTTAATATGCATTTGGTTTCTGGGTCTGAGGAATCATAGAAAATTTGATCATCACCAATAAATAATTTTTTTGAAAGAATATACCCAGGACTTCTGGCCAAGATGGCAGAAAGAAGACAGGCACTGTGCTTAGGTCTCCTAATATTCCCTCATATATAATATGAAAGAAACCCCTTAACAGAAATTTGATCAAAAAAACCCAGAAAAAGAAGTTAGGAGAAGAACATCTATCTCAAGGTATGTCTTTGGGGATCATGGGTGAGCTGAGCCCAGAGAGCAGAGACCTTCCCCAGAGGGGTGAGAGCCAGCCTAGCTGCAGAGGCATTGACTGTGGGAACTGTGGGCCAAGAGCCAACTGGGGTATGGAGGATTTGGCTGTGGGACTGATGGTCTGGGGTGCTCCAGCAGGGCTGGAGGGTGAGTCCAACATGGAGAGTTGCAGACATTGATCCACTAGGCTACTCTGGTCTGAGGACCTCAGACTCCATACTTTCACTTCAGGAGATTTCTCTTCCCAGAATAAACACAGTAACAGCTCCTCCCCCCCACCCCAGGCTCAAGCATGGACAGAGCTACCTCAGCTGAAAAGGGAGAGTAATTAACATTCCCGGGGCATAGCCCACATTGTTCAAGGATAAAAGCAATACCACCCATCTCCAGGCCAAGGGAGAGGGCCTCAAATCAAGGTCACAGCACTCCAGAGAAAGCAATCAGCACTCTCTACTGGCCACCAACTTAAGAGTTATTAAACTCAGTGAATAAAGCCTCTAAGGATCTCAATAAGAGACTTCTGTGAACCAGCAAAATATATCAAGAAAATGAAGGTCAGGAGAAAGGGGGGTTCGTAGAAAGTTACCTCAAAGACAAAGACCCTAACTCACAGAGGTTTAAAACCTCTGAGGAGAATATGATTTGCTCTTGAGCCCAGAAAGACTTCCTTGAAGAAATCAAGAAGGAATTTAAAAACCAATTGGAAAATATGGGAGAGAAAATTAAGACCTTGCAACAAGAAAACAAATCTTTGGAAAATATAATTGGACAAATGCAAAAAGAAAATAATTCTTTCAAAACCTCAATTGGTCAAATGCAAAACTCTAAAAAATAGAATTGACCAATTGGAAATGAAGCTGTAAAAGGTACATGAAGAAAATTCTTCTCTTAAAAAAGATTGGAGGGGGCGGTTAGGTGGCACAGTGGATAGAGCACAGGCCCTGGAGTCAGGAATACCTGAGTTCAAATCTGGCCTCAGACTCTTAATAATTACCTAGGTATGTGGCCTTGGGCAAGCTACTTAACCCCATTGCCTTGCAAAAACCTTTAAAATAAAAGAATGGAGTCTATGGAAACTAATGACTTCATGAAACAACAAGAACCTGTTAAACAAAATCAAAAAATCAAAAAAGTGGAAGAAAATGTAAAATACCTCATTGACAAAACCACTGGCATTGATGATAGAACAAAAAAGACAACCTAAAAATTATTGGGCTTCTTGAAAACATTGAAGAGAAAAAAAAGCCTGGACTTAATACTACAGGATTTAGTAATGGAAAATTAACCCTGACATCATGGAATCAGAGGGCAAAATAGTTATTGAAAGAATACATTGATCCCACCTGGAAAGGGTTCCCAAAATGAAAAAGTCAAGAAATATTGTGGCCAAATTACAGATCAGATAAAAGAGAAAATCCTACAAGCAGCCAGAAAGAAGCAATTTAGATACCATCATATTTAAAAAATTATGTTTATTGATGATGATCAAATTTTCTATGATTTCTCAGACACAGAGACCAAATGCATATTAAAATTTAAAGCCACAGTAAGGATTCCACAAGACTTGGCTACATAAACATTAAGGGATTGAAGGGCCTGGAATGTGATATTCTGAAAAACAAGGAAGCTTGGAATGCTGCCAAGAATTCACTATCCAGCAAAATTGAGCCTTCTTGGGGCGGCTAGGTGGTGCAGTCCTGGAGTCAGGAGTACCTGAGTTCAAATCTAGATGTTTTAGTGGATAGAGCACCGGGCCTGGAGTCAGGAGTACCTGAGTTCAAATCTGGCCTCAGACACCTAACAAATACCTAGCTGTGTGGCCTTGAGCAAGCCACTTAACCCCATTGCCTGGCAAAAATCTAAAAAAAACAAGTGAGTCTTCTTGTATAGAGGAAAATATGAATATTTAATGAAATAGGAGACTCCCAACCTTTCCTGATGAAAAGATCACCACTTAATAGAAAATTTGGACTTCAAATGGGAGACCCAAGAGACACACGAAAAGATAAAAGAAAAAAAAAAGGAAAGAAAAAAACTACTATTCAATAAGATGAAACTGGCTATATTCCTAGCTGGAAGAAAAAGTCTAATAACTCTCAAGCGTTACTAGTCTAATAACTCTATTAGACAATATACTTGGCTAGAAGTGATGGACACTCATGATTTTTCTGTGACTCAGAATGATTTAAAAACAATACCTCCTTAAAAAGGGGGACAATAAAGATACAGGAGGATGGAGGTGACTGATTGGAGTAAATCTCATTATATTAAGGGGAAAAAGGAACCCTTGCAATAGAGGGGAAGAAGAAGGGAGGAGGTAAGAACCGTCTGAATCTTACGCTCATCAGATTTGGTTTAAAGTCAACATCATACACTCAGTTAAGTTAAGAAATTTATCTTACCTTGCAAGTATTAAAAGGGGAAAAGGGGATGGGGAGGAAAAGGGGAACTAAAAGAAGGAAGGGAAGGGGGTTGGATATAAGAGTGCAAACACACTGAAGGGGGTGGTTTTTAGAAACAAAATACAGGGGAATATGGATAAAGTGAAAAAAAGGAAAGTGCAAAGAGAAGGAAGGTTGCACATGGGGACAATAAAGAGGTAGTAATAATAACTTTGAATGTGAATGGGATGAGCTCTCTCTTAAAATGTAAGCAAATAGCAAAGCAGATTAAAAACTAGAATCCTACATTATGCTACTTAAAAGAAACTCATTTGAAGCAAGAAGATACACATAAATTAAAGGAAAAAGGTTGGAGCAAAATATATTTTGTTTCAGCTAAAGTGAAAAAAGCAGGGGTAGCAATCCTTATCCTAGACAAAGCAGCATTAAAAGAAAGAAGGAAAGAACCTATATCCTCCTAAAAAGTACCATAGACAATAAAGTGATTTCAATACTGAATATACATGCACCCAATGGGATATCATTGAAATTCTTAGAGGAGAAGCTTAAAGAACAACAAGAAGACAAAGACAGCAAAACCCTACTAACAGGAGACCTCAACCTCCTGCTCTCAGATTTAGATAAATCAAATTATAAAATAAACAAGAAAGAAGTTAAGGAGGTAAATAGATTGTTAAAAAAAAACCTAGACATGATAGTCCTATGGAGGAAATTTAATGGGGATAGATTTTTTGCAGTACATAACACTACACAAAAATTAACCACATACTAGGGCATAAAAACATAATAATCAATTGCAGAAAAGCAGAAATAGTGAATATATCTTTCTCAGATCATAATGCATTAAAGATCATATGCAATATTGGGCCAGAGAAATATAGACTCAGAACTAATTGGAAACTAAATAACCTCATTTTAAAGAATGAATGGATCAAACAACAAATTATAGAAAGAATTATTTTATCCTAGAAAATGACAATAATGAAACAACATACCCAAACCTTTGGGATTCACTCAAAGCAGCTGTGAGGGGATATATTATATCTTTAAATGCTTGCATGAATAAATTAGAGAAAGAGGAAATCAATGAACTAAATATGCAACTAAAAAGTTAGAGAAAGAACAAAAAAATGCCAAATTAAAAATTCTAAAAATTAAAAGAGAATTTAATAAAATCCAAAGAAAAAAATCTATTAAATTAATAAATAAAACCAAAAGTTTGTTTTATGAAAAACCAATAAAATTAATAAATCTCTGATCTATTTGATAAAAAAGAAAGAAGAAAACAAAATTGCTAGTATGAAAAATGAAAAAAGGTGAACTCACCACCAATGAGGAAGAAATTAAAGAAATAATACAGAATTATTTTGCCCAACTCTATGCCAATAAATTTGACAATATAAGTGAAATGGACAAATATTTAGGTTAAATGAAGAGGAAATTAAATACCTAAACAATCCTCTCTCAGCAAAAGAAATTCAATAAGCCATCACTGAACTCCCTAAGAAAAACTTCTCAGGGACTGAAGGATTCACAAGTGAATTGTATCAAACATTTAAGGAACAATTTGTTCCAATTCTATATAAACTCTTTGGAAAAATAGGGAAGATGGAACTCAGCCTAACTCTGTTTATGACACTAATATGGTGCTGATATCTAAAACTGGAAGAGTTAAAACAGAGAAAGAAAATTATAGACCCATCTCCCTGATGAATCTAGATGCAAATATCTGAAATAAAATCTTAACAAAACAATTACAAGCTATCACTACCATAATACATTATGAGAAAGTAGGTTTTAATCCCAGGAATTAAGGGTTCAATATTAGGAAAACTGTTAGTATAATTCATTATATCAACAACAAACCTATCAGAAATCATATGATTATATCAATAGAAGCTGAAAAAGCTTTTGACAAAATACAGCACCCATTCCTACTAAAACACTAGAGCGTGTAGGAGTGAATGGACTGTTCCATAGAATAATAAGCAGTATCTATCTGAAACCATCAACAAGCATTATATTCAACAGGGAGAGGCTAGTGACATTACCAAAAAGATCAGGGGTGAAACAAGGATGCCCATTTTCACCACTACTATCCAATGTCATATTAGAAATGTTAGCTTCAGCAATAAGAGAAGAAAAAGAAATTGAAGGAATTAGAATTGGGAAGGAAGAGACAGAAACTCTCACTCTTTGCAGATGACATGATGTTACACCTAGAGAATCCCAAGAAATCATCCCCTAAACTACTGAAGCAATTAGCAACTTTAGCAAAGTTGTAGAATGTAAAATAAACCCTCATAAATCCTTGAATTTTCTATATATGACTACCAAGATACAGCAGGAAGAGCTAGAAAGAGAAATCCCATTTAGAGTAACCACAGATAATATAAAATAACTGGGAGTCTATTTGCCAAGGCAGACTTAGAAACTTTTTGAAAACAATTACAAAACACTTCTCACACAAATAAAATCAGATTTAAATAACTGGGCAAACATAAATTGCCCATGGATAGGTCAAGCTAGTATAATAAAAATGACAATTCTACCAAAACCAAACTACCTGTTTAGTGTCCTACCAAACAAAATTCCAAAAAATTTCTTGGAGTTAGAAAAAGTGCTAAGTAAATTCATATGGAGAAATAAAAAGCCAAGAATTTGCAGGGACTTAATAAAAAAAAGTGCAAAAGAAGTTGGCTTAGCCCTACCAGATATAAAATTATATTATAATGCATCAGTCATCAAAACTATCTGGTACTGGCTAAGAAATCGAGTTATGGATCAGTGGAATAAAGTAAGGGCAATAACAGGAAATGATTATAGTATTCTGCTGTTTGATAAACACAAAGAGCACTGCTATTGGGATAAAAACTCTGTCTTCGATAAAAAACTCTTGGCAAACACTGGAAGTTAGTATGGAAGAAACTTACCAACACCTCACACCCTATACCAAGATAAGATCCAAATAGATACAGGATTTAGAAATGAAAAAAACAGTATTATAAGCAAACTAGAAGATCAAGGAGTAGTTTACCTATCAGATATCTGGAAAGAGAAACAGTTTATGACTAAGGAAAAAGATGGAGAATAACACTGAAAACAAACTAGATGATTTTGATTACATTAAATTAAAAAGCTTTTGCACAGATAAAACCACTGTAACCAAGATAAAAAAATGTAGTAATTTGGGAAACAATTTTTGCAACTAGTATTTATGACAAAGGACTCATTTCTAAAATATTCAGAGAACTGAGACAAATTTTTTAAAAATAAAACCATTCCCCAAATGACCTATTGTCAAAGGATATGTAAAGGCAATTTACAGATGAGGGGATCAAAGCAATCCATATTCATATGAAAAATTGCTCTAAATCATTACTTATTAGAGAAATGCAAATTAAATTATCTCTGAGGTACCACCTCACACCTCTCAGACTGGCCAATATGACCAGAAAGGACAATGATCATTATTGGAAGGGTTTTAGGAAATCTGGGACCTAATACATTGTTGGTAGAGCTGTGAATTCACCCAGTCTTTCTGGAGAGCAGTCTGGAATTATGCTCAAAGGGCAACAAAAAATGTATATATCCTTTGATCCAGCAATACCACTACTGGGCTTATACCCTGAAGAGATGATAAAAAGGGTAAAAATATCAGTTGTACAAAAATATTCATAGCAGACCTATTTGCCCTATTTGTATTGGTAAAGAATTAACCAGAAAAATGTACATCCTAACAGTAACATGGGGGTGATGATCAACCTTGATGGACTTGCTCATTCCATCAGTGCAGCAATCAGGGACAATTTGGGGCTGTCTGCAATGGAGAATACCATCTATATTCAGAGAAAGAACAGTGGAGTTTGAACAAAGACAAAGGACTATTCCTTTAATTTAGTAAAAAAAAAACTGATATCTTATTGTCTGATCTTGCTATCTCTTATACTTTATGTTTCTTCCTTAAGGATAGGATTTCTCTCTCATCACATTCAATTTAGACCAATGTATACCATGGAAAAAATGTAAAAACTGGCAGATTGCCTTCGGTGGGGGGTGGGGGGATGAAGTAAGATTGGGGGGAAATTGTAAACTCAAAATAAATAAAATCTTTAAAAAAGACAAAAAAAAGAATTAATTATTTCACCTTAGATGCTGACAATAATGAAACAACACACCAAAACTTATGGGATACAGGCAAGGAAGAAGTCAGGGGCTATATTATATCTTTAAATGCTTATTTGAATAAATTAGAAACAGAAGAAATCAATGAACTAAACATGCAACTAAAAAAATTAGAGAACAAATTAACCCCTCCAATTAAATACAAACTAGAAATTCTAAAAATTAAAGGAGAAATCAATGAAATTGAATGTAAGCAAGCTATTGAACTCATAAATAAAGCCAAGAGTTGGTTTTATGAAAAGAAGCAATGTAATTGATAAACCTCTGTCTAATTTTATTTAAAAAAAGAAAGAAAACCAAACGTGAATAAAACAATGAAGTGGAAATTAAAGTTATAATTTGTGAATCTTTTTGCCTAATTCTATGCCAAAAAATTGTGAAATAGATGAATATTTACAAAAATTATAAGTTGCCCAGGTTAAATGAAGAGGAAATTAAATACTTAAATAACACTACCTCAGAAAAAGAAATTCAACAAGCCATTATTGGACTTCCTAAGAAAAAAATCTCCAGGGCCAGATGGATTCACAAATTAATTCTATCAAATATTTAAGGAACAATTGATTCCAATTCTATATAAACTCTTTGGAAAAATAGGTGTAGACAGAACTCTGCCTAACTCTTTCTATGACACCAATATAGTGCTGATACCCAAAACAGGAAGAATTAAAATAGAGAAAGAAAATTATGGACCTATCTCCCTGGTAAATACAGATGTATCTTAAATAAAATCTTAGCAAAATGATTACAACAAGTCATCACTAGCATAATATGTTATGAGAAAGTAGAATTCATTGCAGGAATGTAGGGGTAGTTCAATATTTGGAAAACCATTTGTATAATTATATCAATAACAAATCATCAGAAATCATATGATTTTATCAATAGATGCTGAAAAAGCTTTGGACAAACTAAAGCACCCATTCCTACTAAAAACACTAGAGCATATAGAAATAAATGGCTTGTTCCTTAGAATAATAAGTACAATCTATCTGAAACCATCAACAAGTATTATATGCAATGGGGACAATCCAGAGGCATTTCCAATAAGATCAGGGGTGAAACAAGGATGCCCAATACTACTACTACTATTTAATATTGCTTTAGAAATTTTAGCTTCAACATTAAGAGAAGAAAAAGAAATTGAAGGAATTAGAATTGGGAAGGAAGAGACAAAACTCCCACTCTTTGCAGGTGACATGATGGTCTAACTAGAGAATCTCAAGAAATCATCTTAAAAAACTATACTAGAAATAATTAGCAACTTTAGTAAATTTGCTGGATATGAAATAAATCCTCATAAATCCTCAACATTTCGGTATATGACTAGCAAGATGCAACAGAAAGAGCTAGAAAGAGAAATCCCTTTCAAAGTAACCTCAGATAATACAAAATACCTGGAAGTCTACCTGCCAAGGCAGACAGAAACTTTTTGAAAACAGTAACAAAACACTTCTCACACAAATAAAATCAGATTTAAATGACTGGACAAATATCAACTGCTCATGGATAGGCCGAGCTAATGTAATAAAAAAATGACTATTGTACCAAAATTAAACTGCTTATTTAGTACCCTACCAATCAAAATTCCAAAAAATTACTTTGAGGAATTAGAAAAAATCGTAAGTAAATTCATATTTACAAATAAGAAGTCAAGAATTTCCAGAGATTTAATGAACAAAAGTGTCGAAGAAGGATGTTTAGCCATACCAGACCTAAAATTATATTATAAAGCATCAATCATCAAAACTGTCTGGTACTGGCTAAGAAACAGCGCTGTATCAGTGGAACAGACTAGGTTCAACAGCAGGAAATGATTATAGTAATAGGCTGTTTGATAAATCCAAAGAGTCTAGCTATTGGGATAAAAACTTTCTCTGATTAAAAACTGTTGGGAAAACTGGAAGTTATATGTCAGAAACTTGGATTAGACTAACACCTCACACCCTACACCAAGATAAGATCAAAATGAATACAGGATTTAGACATAAAAAACAATATTATAAGCAAGCTTTAAGATCAAGGAATAGTTTACCTGTAAGATCTATGGAAAGGGAAGCATTTTATGACCAAGGAAGAGAAGAAGAACATCATTAAAAACAAACTAGATAATTTTGACTACATTAAATTAAAAAGCTTTTTCACAGACAAAACCAGTGTTACCAAGATAAAAAGAAATGTAGTAAACTGTGAAACGATTTTTACAACTATTATTTCTGACAAAGGACTCATTACTAAAATATACAGAAAACTGAGTCAATTTCTTTTGAAAAAAAGCCATTCCCCAATTGATAAATGGCCGAAGTATATGCAAAGGCAATTTATATATGAGGAATTCAAAGCGATCCTTAGTCATATGAAAAATTGCTCCAAATCACTACTTATTAGAGAAATACAAATTAAAGCACTACTGAGATACCACCTAACACCTCTTAGGCTGGCCAATATGACCAGTAAGGACAATGATCAATGTTGGAAGGCATCTGGGACATCTAGTACACTAATACATTGTCGGTGGAGCTGTGAACTCATCCAGCCGTTCTGGAGAGAAATTTAGAATTATGATCAAAGGGAAATATAATGTGCCTACCCTTTGATCCGGCAATACCACTACTGGGCCTATACTCTGAAGAGATTATGATAAAGGGTTAAAACATCACTTGTACAAAAATATTCATAGCAGCCTTGTTTGTGGTGGCAAAGGATTGGAAATTGGGTGAATGTCCATCTGTGGTATATGCACATTATGGAAGAGTATTCTATTAAAAACCAGGAGGGATGAGAATTCAGGGAACCTTGGAAGGATTTACATGAACTGATGCTGAGACAGATTAGCAGAACCAGAAGAACATTATACCTCCTAACAACAACATGGGGCTGATGATCAATCTTAATGAACTTGCTCATTCCATCAGTGCAATGGTCAGGCACAATTTGTGGATATCCGTGATGGAGAATGTCATCTGTATCCAGAGAAAGAATTGTGGAGTTTGAACAAAGAACAAAGACTGTTGTCTTTATTTTTTTTTAGTTTTTGCAAGGCAAAAGGGGTTAAGTGGCTTGCCCAAGGCCACACAGCTAGGTAATTATTAAGTGTCTGAGGCCGAATTTGAACTCAAGTACTCCTGACTCCAGGGCTGGTGCTCTATCCACTGTACCACCTAGATGCCCCCATTGTCTTTAATTTAAAAAAATCTTATTTAATTTTTCTATCTCTTATACTTTCTTTTTTTCCCTCAAGGGTATGATCTCTCTCTCATCACATTAAACTTAAATCAATGTATGCCATAGAAACAATGTAAAAACTAACAGGCTTCCTTCTCTGGAGGGTCAGGGGAGGGAAGTGAGATTAAGGGGAAAAATGTAAAAATCATAATAAATAAGCAAATAAATACATTTTTTTAAAAAAATGAATATAACCCAGCAGATACTTAGTTTAGCTCCCTTGAAATCACATGAATAAACCTTTCTCTGTCCTCTGGCCACTCTGCTAAATGAAGCATGCTCTTTTTATTGCCAAATTAGCCTTTTCAACATAGAGAGACACACATCAGCTTTAGGCTTTTTTTTTCATAATCACCACCATTCACATTACTTGTTATACCTATTAGGCTGAGAAATGGCAGATTACTACTGTCAGTGACTAAATGACACTTAATGTTCTGTTGTGAAGTTCAGGAACTCAAAAATCAACAACATTATTTGATAACTGCTTTAAAAAATAGGTGTGTGCCAAATGCTGAATTAATTTTGAAAGTTAAGATACTTAGAAGATTTCATCACAGTCTTAGAGGTGTTACTGCACATACCAAGATGCTTCTCCAAGTGATGCTTTCTGAGAACTAAAAAAAATTTGTTTATGATTTTCAATATCAATGCTCAACTATAGAATTATTCATTTTCTGTTTCTCACTACCTCACAGGTATGTTGCAAAGTGTGAAGAAAATAATATATTAAAGGTGTTATATAAATATCAATTACTATCCTTTTTATTGTCAATATTTATGATTCTACCTCTAGACAAGTATTCTTTATCTAGTAAATTTTCTATAAAATTCCAGGATGTGTATTAAAAAAATACTATGGTCAAACCAGGATTTTTTTTTTAACCACACAGGGACAAAATCCAGAAGAGCTTATACTTTAGAAAATAAATGACTGTGAGGTTAGAAAAAAATTGATTTTGGCCAAAGCAGTTTCTGTTTTAAAGAAAATTCTCTCTCTCTCTCTCTCTCTCTCTCTCTTTCTCTCTCTCTCTCTCTCTCTCTCTCTCTCTCTCTCTCTTCCTTTCTCTTTCCTCCACACAGACTTATCCACTATCTATCTGCTAATAAAAAGAGATTTAACTTTTTCTGATTCTGTGTAAAGGCACTTGAAATATAATTTTTTCTTATTCCAAAAAATATGCATGTCATAAAACAGAAAGAAAATGATAAAATGGCCTACACTATCTGTAAAAGATCTGCTATATGCAGTAGTAATATGACACATATGGACAAAGTATCAGTTATGTACAGGAGATAATATTGAAGAGGAGAGTCAACAAGAAAATTCAAGAACATTACATATATATATGTGTGTGTGTGTGTGTGTGTATGTATGGATATAAATTCAAATGAAAAATATTTGTCATAAACAAGTTGAACTAAAAATTTCATGGAGCTTAGTGAAGTTTGATAATGCAACAGGAAAATGATAAATAGATAAAGGGTAGTGGAGTTGTATAATATGAAAATAAATATAGTTAAATGAGAAAATCTTGTTGCCAGAAGAGGGGGAGAAAGGTGTGACAAAAAGTATTTGTTTCAGGATCAATAGATGAAAAACAAAATATATTATTTCAAAAGCAGAAAACGACCATGTAACACAAAAGCAGGAAAACAGAAAGTTTTTGAAACTAGTCATAAACAGTAAAAATAACATTACAGTAATGATGAGGGGTGTTTTCTATCCAGGAATCTGTTCATTCTTTCTCAAAACAGTCAAACCAAAACCAAAACAGAATAGTCAAAGTTCTTGTTTCTTTATATTTTATTTCTGCAAATAGTGGAAGAGGCAAACAGTAGGTTAAGTGATTTATTCAGAGTCATACAGTTAGTGAACTCTCTGAAGTGAGATTGAAATTCTTACAAATGGGGATGGTAGATTAAAAGAAAATAATACAAAAAAATCCCCAAAACACATATCTCATGGATTAAAATTCAACAGAGCTTTTCCAAGGGGAAGTCTCACAACACAAACTAATCAATTCAAGCGAGACACAAAAAACCCCCAAAAGGATAGCTATCTAGCTATCTAAGCAGATCAATATGGAACTTATTAGCCAATGTTTCAAAGTGTAACATTGTACTAAATATTTTTGGGACACTATGCATTTTATTTTCTTGGAGGTATTTTTTTTTCTTGTAAGTGCCCAAGGTCATATAGCTAATAAGTATCTGAGGTCAGACTACAACTCAGGTCTTACTGACTTCAAGGCTGATGATTGTGCCATCTAACTGTCCCAATACTATGCTTTTTCAAGTATTACAGTAAATGGAAACAAGGATTAACAGCTAATTGTAAAAGTCTAAAATTGAATAACTATGTTTGAGTCAAGGTACAGTATACCTTACTATATCTAATTGGACCCATTTGAGATTAGAATGCTGTCACAGGTTGGGCACAAATAGTCCATATGAACTTTTGAAGTTGAGATGTCCCTAAATTTATGCATCTCTTGTTTCTTTTGAGCTACTGCAATTTTGTTTCAATCATAGAGCATAGTTAGTTCAAATGGAAGATTGCTCTTGAGAAATAGCAGGACTGATGCTTGCATTCTCCACATTTGATTCTCCTTTCCCTTTGACCTTTTCATCACTCTTCCAGTGTGACTCCCATTCTTTGAACTTCTCTCCTGGTCTGTTGAATGACCACTAACTCACCCCTCTACCCCAGGGCTCTATAGGGGAGTCTCTGCTCTATTGGGGGGCCCAGACTACTACCAGGGTCTGAATATGGTTAAATCTTTAGAGTCCTGTCCCAGGGACAGAGGCCAGACCTTGGCCTTCTCCCTCCACTCCCTTACCTTCTGTGAGCTGAACACTTAAGGTGCAGCTCCCAGGATGCTCCTGCTGGACAGCTCCATGGGTTTGCTTCCATGTCCTGGGATCTGGGCTGCACAGAGTGCTGAGGCTGGGCTGAGGTCCTGGGCTTCATGCTTACTCTGGCAAAGGTCTCCCTGCTGGTGTTCCAATTTGTGTTTGGTGTTCCCTGGGTGCAGGTCAGGAAACTGCTTCTGCTGCTGGGAGCCATGACTCCCAGGTACCCTGGGGCTGTTTCCAGAAGGCTGAAGCATCTCCTCTCCAGTATGTTGCTGCCACCTCCAACCCCGTGGAATAGAGCCTTCCTACTACCTTCCAGATTACCTTGAGCTGGAGAATTACTTCACTCAATCTTTCTTTCTTTCTGTCTCTCAATAATTTAGTTAGAATCATAATTTTAAAGTTTTTGAAATATTCTGGAGAGAATACCTAGGAGAGAATGTACTCCTGCAGCAATCTTGGGTACACCCCCTGGAATTATATTTGAAGGTCAGTTTATTTTATGACATTTTTTAACTTTTGAACACTATTCATCTGTTTCCAAACTGCAGACTGTTATAGATAGATAGAAATATAGATAGATAGAGCGATGATAGATAGATAGATAGATGGATAGATAGATAAATAGGTAGAGACAGAGAGACAGTGACAGAGAGAGAGAGAGAGAGAGAGAGAGAGACAGAAGAAGAGACACAGAGAAACATAGGGACAGTGACAGAGAGAGACAGACAGAGACACAGAGAGAGAGAGAGAGAGGAATATAGAGACAAAGACCAGAGACAGAGACAGAGGACAAGGAAGAGATGGAGAGAGACACAGAGAGACATAAAGACAGATTCAAAGAGACAGAGAAACAGAGACATAGGAAGAGAGAGACAGAGAAATATAGACAGAGAGAAAGAGACAGAGATGGAAAGACAGAGAGGAACAGAGACAGAGACTCAGAGACTACCAGATATGATTTCAGCATTATCAATGTATACCAAGCATCACTTCTTTGTTCCAGGATGCTATAACTATCTATAGCAACCTCTTGTTTTTTCCAATTCCCAGTCTGGTAATTCTCAAGATACTTTTGAGAAAAGTTGATGTCTAACCACATTTTCATTAATAAAATGTCCAACAGCACAGACTCAAGCATAGTACTTCAATATAAATCCACCAAGTTAACAAAATCATTAACAAATACACCTTGAAGAATTTATGATCCCACCCAAAATAGGAAACATTATAGAAAGTAAAATGGATAATTTTGATAATCTTAAATTAAAAAAAAAACTTTTTCACAAATAAAATTAAATGCAGTATTGTGCTATATCACTGTCTTTCAATGGGAAAATGAGAAAATGGAAGACACTGTCCGTATGAGATCTAATGAAATTTACCCTTTTTTAAATTAGTATTTTATTTTTCCAAAATTCATGTTATGGGGGCAGCTAGGTGACGTAGTGGATAAAGCACCGGCCTTGGATTCAGGAGTACCTGGGTTCAAATCTGGTCTCAGACACTTAATAATTACCTAGCTGTGTGGCCTTGGGCAAGCTACTTAACCCCATTTGCCTTCAAAACATTCTAAAAAAACAAAAACAAATACATGTTATGAAGGTTTTTCAACATTCACCCTTTTGCATATATATATTTTTAAGTTACAAAATTTCTTTCCACTCTCCCCTCCCAACCCCCTGCTCTTAGTGGTGAACAATCAGGTTAATATTGTATATACACATTTGTGTTAAACGTGTTTACAGATTAGGCATTTTCAGTATGAGAAATTAGGATTAAGGGAAAGAAATATTTAAGAGATTGTTTTTAAAAGTGAATGTGATGTTTATCAGATTCTGAAGATTTTTGCTTTGTTTTGCTTTTTTTTTCTTCCTCTGGATATGGTTAATATAGTCCATAGTTGATCTAATAGGGTTGTCCTAGCTCTCTGAACTTCTGAGAGCAGCTGCATCCATCATGTTGTTGCTAATGTGTACATTGTTTTCCAGGTTCTGCTCCCTTCACTCAGCATCATATCCCATAATTCCTTCCATGCTTTTCGAGAGGCTAACCATTTATGGTTTCTTATAGAAAAATAATTTTCCATAATATTAATGAATTATTGTTTAGCCATTCCCCATCTGATGGGCATCCACTTAATTTCCAATTCTTTGCCACCACAAAAAGTGCATGAGTGCACTTTTGGATTTCAAATTCTCTTCTTTCCTTTCATCTCTCCCCTGATATTGAGAAACCAAGTGATTTGATAGACATTCCATGTTAGTCATGCTATGAAAGAAAAAAACAGACAAAAAAGGAAAAATTTTAAAAAGTTAAGAAAAAGAATGCTTTCACCTGCAGAGGTTAAGTAAATTACCCATAGTCAGATAGTAAGTATGAGTCAGAAGTAGATCTCAAATTCATGTTCCTGGTTTGAATGTAAGTTCTCTATTCAGTCTGCCTCTTCTAAATTTAATATGTACTTTAAAAAAGCAAACAAGTAGCATTTAGTAGAAAGTTATGATAACACATTCTGTTTTTAGATTCTTTGGATAATATACTGAAGTCTTCATATTTGTTCATAATTTCAAATTTTATTTTTGAATGTTATTTTATTTTACTTTTTTAAATTGTAGTCAGAAATAATTTCCAATATTCATCTTTTTGTAAGCATTTGAGTCCTATATTTTTAAAGAAAGATTTTATTTTGAGTTATACAATTCCCCCCATTCATGCTTCCTGCCCCCACCCCAACAGAAGGCATTCTGTTAGTGTTTATATTGGTTCCATGTTATACATTGATCTCAGTTGATGTGATGACAGAAAAATCATATCCTAAAGGAAGAAAAATAAAGTATGAGATAGTAAAATTACATAATAATATAATGCTTTTATCCCCTAATTTGATGGTAACAGTCTTTAGTATTTGTTCAAAGTCCATAATTTTTTCTCTGGATACAGATGATATTCTACAGTGTAGATAGCTCAGAATTGTAACTGGTTGGTGTACTGAAGGGATAAGCAAGTGCATCAGGGTTGATAATCACCCCCATGTTGCTGTTAGGGTGTACAATGTTTTTCTGCTTCTGCTCATCTCACTAAGCATCAGTTCATGAAAATCTGTTCAGCCTTTGCTGCTTTCCCATCCCTCCTGGTTTCTAATAGAACAATAATGTTCCATGACATACATATGCCACAGTTTCTTAAGCCATTCCCCAAATGAAGGAAATTCACTTAATTTCCAATTTGCCACCACAAACAGGGCAGCTATAACTATTTTTGCACAAGTGATGTTTTTACCCTTTTTTATCATCTCTTCAGGGTAAAGACCCAGTAGCGGTATTGCTGGGTCAAAAGGTATGCACATTTTTATTGCCCTTTGGGCATAGTTCCAAATTGCTCTACAGAAAGGTTGGATGAGTTCACAGCTCCACCTACAATGTATTAGTGTCCCAAATTTCCCACAACCCTTCCAACATTGATCATTGTCCTTTCTGGTCATATTGGCCAGTCTGTTAGGTGTAAAGTGATATCTGAGAGGTACTTTAATTTGCATTCTGTAAAAAGTAATGATTTGGAGCAATTTTTCATATGACTATGTATTGCTTTAATTTCCTCAGCTGTAAATTGCCTTTGCTTATCTTTCAACAATTTGTCAATTGGGGAATGGCTGGTTTTCTTGAAAATTTGACTCAGTTCTCTGTGTAATTTAGAAATCAGTCCTTAGTCAGATATACTAGTTGCAAAAATTGTTTCCCAATTTACTACATTTCTTTTGATCTTGGTTACAGTGGTGTTGTCTGTACAAAAGCTTTTAAATTTAATGTAGTAAAAATTATCTAGTTTCTTTTGAATGTTGTTCTATATCTCTTCCTTGGTCATAAATGGTTTCCCTTTCCATAGATCTGACAGGTAAACTACTCCTTGATCTTCAAGCTTGCTTATAATATTGTTTTTTGTCTAAATCCTGTTTCCATTTGGATCTTATCTTGGTATAGGGTGTGAGGTGTTAGCCTAATCTAAGTTTATTCCATACTAACTTCCAATTTTTCCAACAGTTTTTATCGAAGAGAGAGTTTTTATCCCACAAGCAGTACTCTTTGGGTTTATCAAACAGCAGATTATTATAATCATTTCCTGCTATGGGACCTAGTCCATTCCACTGATCCATGACTCTATTTCTTAGCTTTGAGGACCAATGCTTCATAATACAATTTTAGATCTGGTAAGGCTAAGCCACCTTCATTTGCACTTTTTTTTCATTGAATTCCTAGAAATTCTTGACTTTTTATTTCTCCATATAAATTCACTCACAATGTTTTCTAATTCATTGAAGTAATTTTTTGGAATTTTGATTGGTAGGATGCTAAATAAGTAGTTCAGTTTTGGTAGAATTGTCATTTTTTATTATATTAGCTCCGCCTATCCATGACAGTTGATATTTGCCAAGGTATTTAAATCTGATTTAACTTGCATTAGAAGAGTTTTGTAACTGTTTTCAAAAAAGGTTTTAAGTTTGCCTTGGCAGGCAGAAATGTTGAGAATTTATGAGGGTTTATTTTATATCCTGCTACTTTGCTAAAGCATTATTTCTAGTAGTTTTTTTAGATGACTTTTTGGCATTCTCTAGGTATTCCATCATGTCATCTGGAAAGAGTGAGAGTTTTTGTCTCCTCCTTTCCTATTCTAATTCCTTCAATTTCATTTTCTTCTCTTAATGCTGAGAATAACATTTCTAATATGATATTGAGGATAGTAGTGGTGAAAATGGGCATCCTTGTTTCACCCCTGATTTTATTGGGAATGCCTCAAGCCAATCCCCGTTGCATATAGTGCTTGTCGGTGGTTTCAGATACATACTACTTGTTATCCTAAGGAACAAACCATTTATTCCTATACTCTCTACTGTTTTTATTAGGAATGAGTGCTACATTTTATGAAAAGCTTTTTCTGCATCTATTAATATGATCATATGATTTCTGATAGGTATGTTATTGATATAATTAATTATACTAACAGTTTTCCTAATAGTGACCCAACCCTGAATTCCTGGGATAAATCCTACTTGATCATAATGTATTATTCTAATGATAACTTGTGGTAATCATTTTGCTAAGACTTTATTTAAGATTTTTGCATCTTTATTCATCAGGGAGATGGGTCTATAATTTTCCTTTTCTGTTTTAACTCTTCCTGGTTTAGGTATCAGCACTATATTGGTGTCATAGAAAGAGTTAGGCAGAGTTCCATCTTCCCCTATTTTTTACAAAGAGTTTATATAGAATTGGAACCAATTGTTCCTTAAATATTTGATAGAATTTACTTGTGAATCTATCTGACCCTGGATATTTTTTTCTTAGGGGAGTTCAATAATGGCTTGTTTAATTTCATTTTCTGAGATAAGGTTAAGTTTTTAATTTCCTCTTCATTTAACCTAGGGAACATATTTTTCTAAATATTCATCCATTTCACTTAGACTATCAAATTTATTGGCATAGCGTTGAGTGAAATAATTCTGAATTATTACTTTGATTTCCTCTTCATTGGTGGTGAGTTCATTTTTTTCATTTATGATACAAGCAATTTCATTTTCTTCTTTTTTAATCAAAAGCTACCAGAGGTCTATCAATTTTATTTTTTTTTCAGAAAACCAGCTTAGTTTTATTTATTAGTTCAATAGTTTTCTTGCTTTCAATTTTATTAATTTCTCCTTTAATTTTTAGAATTTCTAATTTGGTATTTATTTGGGGGGTTTTCATTTGCTCTTTCTCTATTTTTTAGTTGCATATTTAGTTTATTGATTTCTTCTTTCTCTAATTTACTCATGTAAGCATTTAAAGATATACTATATCCTGATAGCCACCTTGAGTGTATCCCATAGGTTTTGGTATATTGTATCATTATTGTCATTATCTAGGATGAAATAATTAATTCTTCCTATAATTTGTTGCTTGATCCACTCATTCTTTAAAATGAGTTTATCTAGTTTGCAATTAGTTCTGGGTCTACATCTCCCTGGCCCAGTATTGCATATGATTTTTATTGCATTATAATCTGAGAAAGATGTATTCACTATTTCTGCCTTTCTGAAATTGATCATTAGGTTTTTATGCCCTAGTACATGTTCAATTTTAGTTTAAGTGCCATGTACTGTAGGAAAAAAAAAGAATATTCCTTTCTATCCCAATTCAAATTCTTCCTTAGGTTTATCATATGTAGGCTTTCTAGCAATTTATTTACCTCCTTAATTTCCTTCTTGTTTATTTTATGATTCAATTTATCTAAATCTGAGAGCAGGAGGTTGAAGTCTCCCAGAAGTAGAGTTTTGCTGTATATGTCTTTCTATAGCTCTTTCAACTTCTCTAAGAATTTGGATGCACCCACTGGGTGCATACATATTTAGTCTTGAAATTACTTCATTGTCTAATGGTATCTTTTAGGAGGATATAGTTTCCTTCCTTATCTCTTTTAATGCTATCTATTTTTGCAGCTGATTTGTCTAAGATAAGGATGGCTACCCCTGCTTTTTTCACTTCACCTAAAGCTAAATATATTTTGCTCCAATCTTTTACTTTTACTCTATATGTATCTATCTGCTTCAAATAAGTTTCTTGTAAGCAGCATATTGTAGGATTCTGGTTTTTAATCTACTCTACTATTCACTTACATTTTAAGGGCTAGTTCATCCCATTCACATTCAAAGTTAAAATTACTAACTAACTATTGCCCTCCATGCTATCTTCCTTCTGTTTGTATTTTCCCCTTTTTTCCCTTTATCCATATTCTCCAGTGTTTTGTTTCTAAATACTGCCACCTTCAGTGTTTGCCCTCTTAAATCGACCCCTTCCCCCTTTTTTCCCCTTTCCCTTTTCCCCTTCTTCCCTTCCTTCTGTTAGTTTCTCTTTTTCTCCCCTCCCTGTTCCCCCCTCCCCTTTTCCCCTTTTAATGCTATAAAGGTAAGATAAGTTCCTTTACTAGATTTAAGTGTGTCTAAGATAACTTTAAGCCAAGTCTGATGAGATGAAGATTCAGGTGGTTCTCACCTCCTCCCTTCTTCCTCTCAAATACAATAGGTCTTTTGTACCTCTTAATGTAATGAGATTTACCCCATTCAGTCTCCCTCCAACCTCCCTTCTCCTTACTGCACAGAAAAATTATGAGTGCCCATCACTTCTGGATATGTATACTCTAACAGAGTTATATTTCTAAAGAGTTATGAGACTCTTTCTCCCAAGTGGGCATATAGCCAGTTTCATTTTGTTGTATAGCAGGGATTTTTTTTTACCTTTTCATGTGTCTCTTGAGCCTGCTGTTTGATGTTCAAATTTTCTATTTTGCTCTGGTCTTTTCATCACGAAATCTTGGAAGTCTCCTATTTCATTAAACGTCCATCTTTTTCCCAGAAAGACAAGGCTGAGCTTTTTCAGGTAGTATCTTCTTGGCTGCATTCCAAGCTCCCTTGCTCTTCAAAATATCTCATTCCAGGTCCTTCGATCCCTTAATGTTGCTGTGACCAGGTCTTGTGTAATCCTTACTGTGGCTCCTTGGTATTTAATTTTTTTTCTTTATGGCTGTTTGCAGGATTTTTTCTTTTATCTGATAGTCCTAGAATTTGGCCACAACATTCCTTGGTGTTTTCATTTTAGGATCTTTTCCCAGAGGGGATAAATGTATTCTTTCAATAACTATTTTGCCCTTTGGTTCAATATCAGGGCAATTTTCCATCACTAAATCCTGTAATATTAAGCACAGGATTTTTTTTTCTCTTCAATATTCTCAGGAAGGCTGTCTCTACAATTCTCAGATTCTCCCTTCTCGATTAGTTCTGGAAGGTCAGTGGTTTTGCTGATGAGGTATGTTAGATTTTTTTTCTATTTTTTCAATCTTTTGGTTTTGTTTAACACAAAGTTGTTGTCACATGAAATCATTTTTTCCCCACCAATTTCATTGGTTTTTTTTTAGAGGAGAAGATTTTTCTTTATTTATCTTTTGCAACTCCTTTTCCAGTTGGTTCATTCTATTTTTGAAGGACTTTTCTATTTGCCCAAATGTAGTTTTGAGAGAATCATTTCTCTTTTGCATTTGCCCAATTGATGATTTGAGAGAATCATTTTCTTTTTGCATTCGCCCAATTGAAGATCTGAGTTATTCTCATTTTGTATTTGTCCTCTTGTTTTGTCTAAGTATTTGTTTTCTTGCTGTGAGATGTTAATTTTCTCTTATAACATGTTAATTTTCTCTTGAGTTTCTTTTCCAAGTTTTTCCAATTGATTGTTAAACTCCTTACTGATTTCTTCAAGGAAGTCTTTCTGGGCTGGAGACCAATTCATATTCTCCTCAGCAGTGCTAGATCTCTCTGGGTTAGAATCTGTTAGAATCTGGGTTATAAACCTCCTTCTAAGTATTTCTCCATGGCCTCCCTTTTCTCTGGTCTTTTTCATTTTGTGTTTGTGGGGAGCTGGCTCTCAGAGGTTTGCTTTTGAGGATACTAGAGGCTTTGTTCACTTAGTAATTTCAAGGTCCAGTCAGTAGGATTTTCTCTGGAGTGAGGTCCTCAGCAGCAGGGCCTGAGTTGACCTTGAAAATGGGGCTGAAAAAAAGAAGAAAAAGAAAAGAAAAGAAAATGGGGCTGAACCTGGGGTAGTTAATCTCTTTATGTTGAGTGAGCTCTGCTGCCCTGAGGGGGTGGGGTAGTGCTTTATTGTTTATTCTGGGCAAAGGGCTCCCTGAAAGTATGGATCTCAGGTCTCTGGCTCAGCTGCTTGTTCTCCAGGTGTGCTCTGAGACTCTGTGCTGGAATTCACCCTCCCCTAGCTCCTCTCCCCCCTGGCCAAAGACTCCGCAGCTAAAGATGGATCTTGCACCTGCCACTCACTGAAGTCTCCATGGCTGAGGCTGACCCTCTGGCACCCCCCAGCTGGTGTCCCCAGCACTGATCTTCTGCTCTGGTTTCCCAGTTCTCCCACGGTCCCCTGAGATAGACCTTCTTCTTAGGTGTTCTTCTCCTAGCTTCTCTTTCTGGGTTTTGTTACTCAAATTTCTATTAAGAGGTTTCTCTCATGTTATTTCTGAGGGGAAAGAGAGAACACCTATCACAGTGTCTGTCTTCTCTCTGACTTCTTGGCCAAGAGTTCCACATTTTTCTATCTTCCCTACATTCCATCCCTTATCCCTTTGGCAAGTAATCTGATATAGGTTATACATGTTTAATCATGCTTGACATATTTTAATCTCAGTCCTTCTGTGAAACAAGAATCAGAACTAAAGGGAAAACATAGGAAAAAGAAAATATAATATGAAACAAGATTTAAAAAAGTGAAAATAATATGCTTTGGTCTGTATTCAGACTCTTTCAATTTTTCCTTTGGATGCAAATAGTATTTTCCTTCACAAGTCTTTTAGGATTGTCTTTGATCACTAAACAAATGAGATGAGTTAAGTCCATCATAGTTAATCATCACATAATGTTGCCGTTAATACATACAATTTTTTCCTGGTTCTACTTACTTCACTTAACATGCAAGTCTTTCCATTCATAGTTTCTTACAGAATAATAGTATTCCATTGCAATCATATAACACAATGTGTTCAGTCTTAGAGCAAATCCCCTTTATTTACAATTTTTTTGTCACTACAAAAGTTCCAGCATGTCTTAAAGGGTAATATTTGCTCATATGCAAAATGAACTGAGAAACTCCAAGGGATCTGGGATCTCAACCACATAGATGCTCTCTAGCAATGATACATATTGAAGCCCATACATGCTGAACCATTCTCTGAAAGTCTTTTGCACGTCCTTTTGTAGCTGCTAGATTGACTTTGATACTGCCCATAAAGAATCAAGATTCAGACCTGGGAATGCAAGTGTGGAAAGAAAATAAAGAATTATTAAAGAGAGAGAGGGGAGAGGGGAGATGGCTGAAGCTAAAGATATTGTAAGAATATTAGAAGGGGCAGGAAGCAAAAAGGCAACAAATATGTTTTCCCACTTTTTCCTTTTATACAATAATTATCCTGTTCTTCACATTTATCAATAATATTTCAAAAGTGATTGACAGTTTATTTGTTTGCTTATTTGTCTCAAAAAATTAAATCTAAGGCACAAAAGGAAAATATAATATATCTTAGTAATTTTCCCAAGTTTACACTTTCATATTTTTAGCATGGCAAATAATTTGAGGGAACAAAGAAAGGAGGAAAGTAAGGGGTGGAAGAATAATACTTGATTTATTTATTTATAGCCCTGTCAGAACTCTGCAAAATTCGTATTTGTAGGTTTCCCGGAGGCTAGGGATTCATTTCTTTGCTCAAGTGGCCATGAGTTCATAAAGGACTGGATGAGAAAGCAATGAACAAAAGGTCTGTTAAGTTTGTTTATATCTTGAATTTCTGATTTAATTCAATTTTACTTTTCCAGTTTCAGGTTTCCAAAATCTTTTTGTAGGTGCAGAAAATACATAAATAACCATGCGGAGATTCTTTTAGTACATCCTAAATGTAGAGAGATGTATTAGCCAAACCAGAAGGAAATTACTAATGTGTGTATTCATATATATATTATCTAAGCCAAAAACATCATATCATTTATGTATACAAATCATTTGTCACTTGAAATTACAAAAAACTTAAATAACAATTATTCATATATTAATATTTATTTATATGAATATATGTGTATATGTATGTTTACATAACCAGATATCAATCTATAATGGAAAAGTGTATGGCATCCAATTAAACAGTTAACAGCTAGTTATTGTCTGCTCATGCTAGTCCATATATTTGGCACTGTGCTTATCGTGACAAAAATGAAATAAGAGGATTTTTAAGTTTAATAGTGGAAGTTAGCATAGATTATTACAAGAGCCCACTAAATTTGATATCATGCCATGTCCTGATTCATTCATGAAGAACGTATTTCGCCTATTCACTCTGTGTAAATAAGGACTAAACAATCCTCCTCAGTCTATTTTGACTGGTTGGGGTTTATTCATGTCCTTCGTAGCATGAAAACAACAAAAAACAAAGAAAACAAGTTCATTGGAAACAGAGATTGTGCAAGAGACAAGTCAAAAGAAAGCAATTGTATTTTAGAATCTAAAGGACATACTTGTCTTCAGTTGGTCTCAGCAGTGGTCTTCTCCTCTCTCTGCTTGGTTTCAAGAGGACCTTGAAAACCCCAGAAAGTCAGAAAGTCTGAAAAAACATTCCTTGATACCCTGGTAACATTCCTGGAACAGTTGGGAACATTATTTGTATTAGACCAAGAAGAACCAAGCTGAGGAAAGCGGATTCAAAGCTCTAAAATTATCCCAGAAGGAAAACTTCAACTCAACTAAGAAAAACATCATTCCATTCTTTTTTTGTTATTGTTGTTATTTATTTAGTACATTATTTCCCCAGATACATGTAAAACCAAGTTTTAACATTCATTTTTCAAACTTTGAATTCCAACTTCTCTCCTTTCTTTCATTCCATCTCTGTCCTGAACCATTGAGAAAGGAAATGATTTGTCATAGGCTATATATGTGCTGTCATGCAAAACATTTCAATAATAGTGATATGAAAGAAAATATAGAACAAAACAATCAAACAAAAAATCCTCAAGAAAAATGGAGTAAGGGAAAAAAACTTCACTTTGCCTTTGGAAACCATTAATTCTTTCTCTGGGGATGGATAGCATTTTTATCATAGTACCTTTAGAGTTATCTTGGATCATTGTATTGCTGAGAATACCTAACTCATTCACAACTAATCATTTTACAATCATGCTGTTACTTTGTATACAGTAAATTTATTTTTCTTTTAATTTAAATTTATTTTTTAATTCTCATTTTGTACAAATGTTTTTTTTACATTAATAAAATATTCTTGTTTACAAGTAAACAAAATACCCCTCCCCCCATGAATATAGATAAATTTGCTTGGATGAAAAAAGTAGAGGGGAGAGAAAAAAATTAAAATTAAAAAAATAATAGTAATAATTCTAGGTATGGCCAGGTGGCACAATGGACGAAGCACCAGCCCTGGAGCCACAAGCACCCGAGCTCATATCCAGCCTTGTAAACCCAACAATCACCCAGCAGTGTGACAGGCAAGCCACCTGATCCCCACTGCCCTGCAAAAACCAAAAAGAAGAAAAAGAAAAAAAAAAGACCCAAAATAAAATAAAATAGTAATAATAGTAGGGGTGGCTGGGTGGCAGACAGAGCATTGGCCCTTGAGCCAGGAGCATCTGGGTCCAAATCTGGCCCTAGACACCCAAAGATCACCCTGCTATGTGGCCCCAGGCAGGCCACCCAACCCCACTTGCCCTGCACCGTCCACCAAATAATAATAACAAAAAATGTGCTTCAGTCTTTGTTCCAACACCAACAACTCTGTCACGGGTGGATCACATTCTTTATGATCAGTCCATCACAGAAGTTACTTCCATATTTTCCAACTTTGCCATTGCTGATCGCAGCTCCCTCCTTTCTTTTTTCTCTACTACCATGTACTATATTTTCTCTCTCCTTTCACTCTGACTCTACTGTAGGGTCACTGAGTGGTGCAGCAGACAGATCCCTGGTCCTGGGGACAAGAAGCCCTGAGTCCCCCTACCAACCCTTAGGCCCAGAATCCACCTGGCCCTATGGTCCTGGGCAGGCCTTCCAATCCCAGCCCCTTGCAAGAAGTAAAAAAGAAAATGTGTTATATCTGACCACTCTCCCCCCATGGTCCATCCTCTCCTCCTTTATTCACATTACCTACCCCTTCCCCCTGCTCTCCCCTCCTTCTTACTCCAGGTGCCTATACCCCATTGAGTATATTTGTTGTTTCCTCTCCTAGCTATCTCTGATGAGAGCAAAGGTTCCCTCATTCCCCCTTGCCTCCCCCCTTCCATATCATTGCAATAGCTCATTGTAATAAAAAAAGTTTATTATGTGAAATATCTTGGACTATTCCCCCTCTCCTTTTTCTTTCTCCCATTCCATTTCCCCTTTTTTTCTATTGACTCCATTTTTACATCATATTTTATCTTCGAATTCAGCTTTCTCCTGTGCTTCAACTATAAAAGCTCCCTCTGCCTGCTCTATTAATTAAGAAGGTTCATATGAGTATTATCAGTGTCATTTTTCTATGCAGGAATACATGCAGTTCATCCTCATTAAGTCCCTAATATTTTCCCCCTCTCCTCCAATCTCCATGCTTCACCTGAGTCCTGTATCTGAAGATCAAACCTTCTGTTCAGCTCTGGCCATTCCAAAAGGAACCTTTGAAATTCCCCTGGTGCATTGAAAGTCCATCTTTTTCTTTGGAAGAGGACATTCAGCCTTGCTGGGTAGTTCATTCTTGGCTGCATTCTAAGCTCTTTTGCCTTCCGGTATATTGTATTCCAAGCCCTATGAGCTTCCAATGTAGTTGCTGCTAAGTCCTGTGTGATCCTGACTGCAGCTCCACGATATTTGAATTGTGTCCTTCTGGCTGCTTGTAATATTTTCTCTTTGACTTGGGAGTTCTGGAACTTGGCTATAATATTCCTAGGGGTTGGTTTTTTGGGATCTCTTTCTTGGGGGGATTGGTGGATTCTCTCCATTTCTATTTTGACCTCTGTTTCTAGAATATCAGGGCAATTTTCCTGTAGTAATTCTTTGAAATTGATGTCAAGGCTCTTCTCCTGATCATGACTTTCAGGTATTCCAATAATTTTTCAATTATCTTTCCTAAGTCTGTTTTCCATATCAGTTGTTTTTTCAATGAGATATTTCACATTTTCTTCTAATTTTTCATTTTTTTAGTTTTGAAGTATTGATTACTGATTTCTGGTAAATTCATCAATCTCCCTGAATTCTGTTCTTTGTCTGAAGCATTTGTTGTCCTCAGAGAGTTTTCTTTTCTCTTTTTCCATCTGGCCAATTTTGCTTTTTAAAGCATTCTTCTCCTCCATAACTTTTTGAACTGTTTTATCTATTTGACCTAAGCTGGGTTTTAGCATGCTATTTTCTTCAGCATTTTTTTGGATTTCCTTGACTAAGCTGCTGACTTCATTTTCAAGTTTTTCCTGCATCTCTCTCCTTTCTTTTCCCAGTTTTTCTTCCAACTCCCTCATTTGAATTTCAAAGTTTTTTTTGAGCTCTGTCATAGCCTGAGCCCAATTTCTGTTTTTCTTGGAGTCTTTAGATGCAGGAGCTTGTGCTTCCTCATCTTCAGACTGAGTGTTTTGATCCTTCTTGGGCTCATTTGCAAAATACTTCTCAATAGTCTTCCTTTTGTTTCTCTGCTTGCTCATTTTCCCAGCCTGAGCCTGGTTTGTGGTGCTTCCTGATCTTTTGGGACACTCCCACAAGGCTCTCAGTTTGTGAGGCTCTGTCCTCCCTCCTGGTCTGTGAATGACCATAAGCGCACCCTTCTGCCACAGGGCCAGGGTGGGAGGGGTCCCTGCTGTTCTATGGGGGGGCCTAGATTGCGATCAGGATCTGAATGTGGTCAGAGCCCCAGAGTCCTGTTCCAGAGGCAGAGGACAGAGCTCTGCAGTCTCTCTTCACTCCCCTCCCTCAGCTCAATGGGCTCATGCCCTGAGGTCTCCTGCTTACCAGCTCAGCCTGCTTCTGTTCCTGGATCTGGGCTGCAAAAAGACCAAGCTGCTCACTGTGTGCCCTGAGGGCTGGGCTCCACGTATTGGCTCTGGCAGAGGTCCCCTGCTATTCCCCCACTTTGTGCCCAGTGCTCCCCGAGGTGCAGCTCAGGAGACTCCCCCGCTGCTGTGAGCTGGGGCTCACAGCACCCTGGGGCTGCCTCCAGGAGGCTGAAGTTCTTTCGCTCTGGCAGGCCTCCCCTTTGGCAGCCGCCCCTCTGACCCCAGGAAACAGAGCCTTTCTGCTCTTTTCCAGGTTACCTTGAGTAGGAGAACTGCCTCACTGGGTCCCTTTGTGGGTTCTGTCTCTCGAAAGTTTAGTTAGAGTCCTTAGTTTCACGTTTTATCAGTGAGCGCCTAAGACTTGATCCCTTCTTGTCGCCATCTTGTCTCCACCCCTCTATACAGTAAATTTCACTTTGCTTCAGTTCATAGAAGTCTTTCCAGGTTTTCTCTGAGAGCATTCTACTCATCATTTTTTTTTATAGCAGAATAGTATTCAATCTTAACCACATATGACAGTTTCTTCAATTCCCGAAACGAGGGGGCATTCTTTCAATATCTATCCAGGTCTTTACCACCAGAAAAGAGCTGCTATAAACATTTTTGAACATTTAGATCCTTTTCCTTTCTGACTTTTTATGTCTTTTTGGATACAGACAGTAGAGGTTATTTCTGTTTAGGAAACTTTTTCATTAGGAAAATTTGAAAGTTTCTTATTTTATTGAATGTCTGTCTTTTACCCAGAAGGAATATGCCTAGTTTTGCTGGGTAATTGATTTGAGGTTGTAATTTGAGTTATTTTTCCTTCTAGAATAGCACATTTTAAACTCTCTAATCCTTCCATGTGGAAGCTACAAGATCTTATGTTTTCCTGACTGTGACTCCACAAAATTTGGACTATTTCTTTCTGATTGCTTGCAATATTTTCTCCTTGGTGATCAGAAATTTGCCCATAATATTCCTAGGATTTTTTATTTTGGAATATCATTTTAGGGGGTGATCCATGAATTCTTTCAAATTCTATTTTAGTCCATGCATCTAGAATATAAGGGAGTTTTCTTGAAAGATGGCATATAGCATCTTTTTTGATTATAGGTTTCAGGTAGTCCAATAATCTTTATATTATCTCTTCTGGATCTATTTTCCAAGTCAGTTATTTTTTCTAAAGGGATATTTCACATTGTCTATTTTTGTATTCTTTTGGTTTTGTTTATTTCTTGATTTCTCATAAAGTAATTAGCTTTCATTTGCTGAATCCTAATATTTATAGAATTATTTGCAGCACCCATTTCTACTAAAAATGCTAGAGAGCATAGAAATGAATGGATTGCACCTTAGAATAATAAGCAGTATCTATTTGAAACCATCAACAAGCATTGTATGCAATGGGGATAGGCTAGAGCCATTCCCAAAAAGATCAGAGGTGAAACAAGGATGCCCATTATCACCACTACTATTCAATATTGTATTAGAAATTTTAGCTTCAGCAATAAGGGAAGAAAAGGAAAATGAAGAAATTAGAATGGGGAAGGGGACAAAACTCTCACTCTTTGCAGATGACATGATGGTATATCTAAAGAATCCCAATAAGTCATCTAAAAAACTACTAGAAATAATTAGCAACTTTAGCAAATTAGCAGGATATAAAATAAACCCTTATATATCTTCAACATTTATATATATATATATATATATATATATATATATATATATATATATATGTATGTATGTATGTATATATGATTAGCAAGATGCAACAGAAAGAACTAGAAAGATAAATCCCTTTCAAAGTAACTTCAGACAATGTAAAATACCTGGGGGTGTACCTTCCAAGGCAGACTCAAAAACTTTTTGAAAACAATTACAAAGACTTCTGACACAAATAAAATCAGTTTTAAATAACTGGGCAAATATCAACTGTTCATGGATAGGCCAAGCTAATATAATAAAAATGACAACTCTAACTAAATGAAACTACTTATTTAGTGCCCTACCAACCAAAATTCCAAAACAATACTTTAGGAATTAGGAAAAATTGTAAGTAAATTCATAGGGAGAAATAGAAAGTCAAGAATTTCCAGGGATTTAATGAAAAAAAAAGTACAAAAGAAGGTGGCTTAGTGCCCCGACCCGCGGGACAGAAAAGTGGGGTGTCGAGGAGGACCCAGCCTGAAAAGGAATGGGTGAGAATAAGGAGAGTGAGACCCAAGGATGGTGGATAAGGTCTGAGTTTATTTGAAAAAGGTACATGCTTATATTTTGTAGAGAAGGAACAAGGGGATTAGCTTAGGGGTGGAGTTGGTATGCCTTGGCCTGAGAAGGGATAGTCTGTGGTCTGTTTGTTCTTGATAATGGAGGGTGAGGCCTCTTTCCTTTATCTTGGCCCTTGGTATGCCTGGAATTTTGTTTGCTCCTTTTATCTTATCTGACAGGGGGCTTCTTGGCTCCTGGTATGTCTGGAATTTGTTTTGCTCCTTTTATCTTATCTTATGGGGCTTCTTGGCCCCTGGCATGTCCCCCTTTTTATTTTAAATTTATGGGCAGGATCCCTGTCTTAGGCTGTTCAACTTGTTTTTCATGCTTGGTATCCGTGACCAGGAGGGGACCTTAGCGAGGTCCTTGTTATCTCCTGTAGGATCTGATGTTCCCAAGTCATGGAGTCGCACTAAATCCCGTCATTGGGTATCACTGCAGCCCTTAGGGGGTGCCTTTCCTTGAGCAGATGCGCGCATACCAAGGTGGGCGAGGTGTAAGAGCAGCGAACCTCAAGGGTTCCATTTGGAGGTCCTCACAGGACCCTTGGCTTTTCAATTGCTGGTATAAGACCGAAACTGGTTTTCCAAGGGCTGAGTCAATTTGGGATTTGATAAAGTTGGTCAGTCTCCTGAAGGCCCATGGTCCAAAAGAAATTAGAATTAGGAAGCCAATTAACGGGCCTAGAAGGCTTGGGAGCAGAGTAGAGAGCCAGGGGGATGTGGAAAACCAATTTTTATACCATGCCTCACCTTTCTCTCTCTCCCTTTTTTGTTTTTCCAGGCTATCCTTAACCCTTTGCAGACTGTCTTCTACCAGGCCAAGTTTATCCTTAAAAAAACAGCATTCTTCCTTTAGTGCCGCGCAGAATCCCCCCTGTTGTAAAAATAACAAATCAAGACCGCGTCTATTTTGTAATGCTACTTCAGCTAGAGAGGCAACAGAATCTTTTAGGTGTTCTAGCCCTGCTTGAAGTTCTGAGTTAGGTGAGGAAAAAGGGAGACAAGGACACAATAGTCCTTTTTCTCAAGGAATTGTTTGGTGTCCACAAAGGTGGTTAGTCCTGACGAGCAGGCAAGATAGGTATTAGGAGGGGCTACAGCATATCTATAGGAAGTATTAATAAGGGTACTCTGGTTACATACTGTGTCTAGCTGAAGAGGGGGGAGCATTTTCGGGCCAAGGAGACAATTTTCCTGACCAGAGATTTTTGCAAGAGTGAGGCCTTGGGATTCCCCAGTGCCCCATCTGAGATCATCTGTTCTGTTGGAGTGTGTGATGTTCCCGAATTGAGCAATACCTTCATAGAAGGGCGGGGAAGAGGAATAGCAGATCCAGCATTCTTCCAATGAAGAATTCTGTATCTGGGTCAAAGCTTGTACTGAGGCATTAATGAGAGTAAATACGATATGGGCAGTAGAGGGATCGCTAGCAGGGAGGGTGGGTCTATAAGGACTGGTCATGTTGGGGGATACAGGGGTGCTGGGAGTAGTTTGGTCCAAGGGTCTGGTATTATAGATGTTAGCATTAGGCCCAATGGCCACCGGTTGGGGGGGTGTGGGGATGGTTTGAGTGAGCTTTATGGTAAATATTAAACCCTCATCATTCCCATCCTTGTACAATCTGAGTCCCCAGGTGTATCCTTTTCCCCATCCAGACGCCCTTTTACCTTCTGTCGTGAACTGGATTTTTAGGGGGTTACACCAAGGATGATCTTTACAGGAGGAGATGAAAGGACAGGAGAAGGAGGGGGCATGGTTAAGGGAAAGGGGGGGCATGGTTAACCACAGGGCTCCCCAGGGTTTCCCTTATGCATTCCTTGGTGGAATAATTGGTAGAGACGGTAATGAAATCCGAGCTTGAGTCTCTGATCCAGTCCCCAGTTCCTGTTGTTTCACAGCCCCATTGTTTACATAAAAGTCTACGGCTCTGCATTGAGGCTTCGAGGCATGGGGCCCGGGACAAACATAAAAGGTGAGGAACCCAAGACTTCCTCTCTGGTCCGGGGTAAGGCATAGAGTGTCCTATCCTTCGTATGGTCCTGCTAATCGGCAGAGGTCCGGATACAGAGGAGGCCAGGGTGTAGCGGAGTCAATTTTGGAGGTACTCCAGATGCGGAATCCTTGAGCATCTTCGACTGACCAGGTGTAGTTAAGCAGTTGATATGAGCAGGACAGCGGAAGGAGCAGGCACAGGAGAGTGCCTTCATGCTGGATCTTTTATCTACAAGAGAGCACAGAGGGAAATTCCTCAGGGGGTTCCCTGGGTGGATTATGTAATTTTACTAGACGCTTGGGTAGCCATCTAGCATTTTGAGCTGATGAATCATAAATACAGGCATGTCTTTTACCCCGGATAAGGACTGGGTCAGGTCCTTGCCATTTGTTGGAGATGGGATCTCTCCACATAGCCTGTGGATAATTGTGTTCAGTAGTGGGATGCCAAAGGCGATCTGCTGCAGATTTGGCATTAGCATCAAGGGAGAGGAAATTGAGGACAAAGAGGGCATGGTTAAGAATAGTTTTAGCATTGTTAATCTTGGGGTAGAGTGTCTCTGACCCTTTCTGTAATTTAGTAATCATGTTTTTGAGCGTTTGGTGGGCTCTTTCTACAATGCCCTGTCCTTGAGGGTTTTTCATAAGCTCCCTTAGAAGTTTTATAGGTAGTTGAAGCAATGGTTTGACAACGATCAAAAAAATCAGCCTTCCAGGTGAGGAACTGTCCTCGTGTAAGTACTGCCTGGACGACCCTGAGCCACTCGGAGGGGAGAAGATATCCCCCACAGGAGATGGCTTCTAGTGTGGAGAGAGTAAAGGGGGCATTAGGCCCATAGGTCTTAACAGCTGTATGTAAGTCTTTCAAACTTTTGAAGTGGATTTTTCTATAATTTAGTGATTTTTGTTCCCCTAGACTATCTGCCACTTCCCTTTCATCTTCCCTGTTCCTATTCTCCTCTTCCTCTTCTCCTTCGCTATGGGAAGACTCGGGGGGCTCAGCCTCTCCTGCATCGGGGTCACTATCATCTTGGCGGGATCTTGTCATGACAGGGAATGCCATCTGTTTTTTATAATTCATGGCAGCTCCCGCCTTATTGAGTGTGGTCATGTTAGGCCCCAGGGGCAGGAAGGCAGGGGCGGTTAGGTATGGAGGGGGAGCGGAGGCTAGGGGCCAGTCTGGGTTATTATATCTAGTGGCCTCTTCCTCAAGTTCTGCCTCATCGCCTGGGTCTAGAGGCTCTGAATCTGGGTCCATCTCTGGACTGGACCGGAGATTTTTATTTCTTGTAAACACTGGGCAGGTTATGGGCTCCTCTGCTGGTGTTATCTCAGAAGGGAGAGGAGGATAGAGGGATTTGCTTGGGGGGGGATTTCAATAGCTGCTGAGGGAGATCTAGCTGGAGTTTTAGGGGGTTTCGCTTCCTCTTCTTTCAAAGACTTTATAGAGGCTGTACGTGAAAGAGGGCGAAGGCAGGACTCCGCAACTGAAAGAAGCTGTTGTTTTGTGGGGTCCTCGGTGGCGCTTTCCACTATGTCTCTTATAAGACCCCAGTAAGAAAGGGCTGAAACAGGGACAGCATCGGGTCCTTCTATTTTCAATTTCTGATTAAGATCTCTTCCTACTTTCAGCCATTTGCCTGGGTGGATCTCAGGTCCTGTTACCAGAAACCACGGGCATACTTCATCTATAAAAAGGAAGAATCTAACAAGATCCTTTTTCTTTACTTTAACTCCCCTGTCTTTAAGTGCCAGTTTGAGGTCCCGTATAAAGACCTGTTCTTTAGACAGCTTGGAACCCATGAGAAAAGAATGAGGCAGACGTCACTTACCTGTTCCTGGGGCTCTCCGGAGCAATCAGAGGGGGTTGCGACGATTCTTCTTTACGGGGTCTGCCTGGCGAGGGTCCGTGCCTCGAGCCACACGTTGGGCGCCACGTGCCCCGACCCGTGGGACAGAAAAGTGGGGTGTCGAGGAGGACCCAGCCTGAAAAGGAATGGGTGAGAATAAGGAGAGTGAGACCCAAGGATGGTGGATAAGGTCTGAGTTTATTTGAAAAAGGTACATGCTTATATTTTGTAGAGAAGGAACAAGGGGATTAACTTAGGGGTGGAGTTGGTATGCCTTGGCCTGAGAAGGGATAGTCTGTGGTCTGTTTGTTCTTGATAATGGAGGGTGAGGCCTCTTTCCTTTATCTTGGCCCTTGGTATGCCTGGAATTTTGTTTGCTCCTTTTATCTTATCTGACAGGGGGCTTCTTGGCTCCTGGTATGTCTGGAATTTGTTTTGCTCCTTTTATCTTATCTTATGGGGCTTCTTGGCCCCTGGCAGCTTAGCCCTACTAAATCTAAAATTATATTATAAAACACCAGTCATCAAAACTGTTTGGTATTGGCTAAGAAATAGAGGGGTGGATCAGTGGAATAGACTAGGTACAATAGCAGGAAATGATTGCAGTAATCTGCTATTTGATAAACCCCAAAAGTCCAGCTATTGGATATAAACTCTTTTCAATAAAAACTGTTGGTAAAATTAGAAGTAAGTATGGCAGAAATTTGGAATAGTTCCACATCTCACACTGTATATCAAGAGAAGATAAAAATGGATACAGGTTTTAGACATAAAAAACATTATTATAAGCAAACTAGAAGATCCAGGATTAGTTTACTTGTCAGATCTATGGAGAGGGAAGCAGTTTATGACCAAGGAAGAGATGGAGAACATTATTGAAAAGAAACTAGATAATTTTGATTACATTAAATTAAAAAGCTTTAGCATAGACAAAGCCACTGTAACCAAGATCAAAAGAAATGTAGTCAATTGGGAAACAATTTTTATAGCTAGTATTTCTGACAAAGGACTCATTTCTAAAATATACAGAGAATGGAGACAAATTAAAAAAAAAAAAAAAACAAACCATGCCCCAATTAGTCAAAGGATATACAAAGGAAATTTACAGATGAGGAAATCAAAGTCATAGGAAAAATTGCTCTAAAACACTACTTATTAGCAAAATGCAAATTAAAGCATCTCTGAGGTACCACCTCACACCTTTCAGACTGGCCAATAGGACCAGAAAAGAAAATGAACAATGTTGGAAAGAGTGTGGAAAACTGGGTACACCACTACATTGTTGTTGGACTCCTCCAACCTTTCTGGAGAGTAATTTGGAATTAGTCCCAAAGGGCAACTAAAATATGCATTCTCTTTGAGTCAGCAATATCACTACTAAGTCTATACCCTGAAGAGATGATGAAAAAGGGTAAAAACATCACTTATACAGAAATATTCATATCAGCCCTGTTTGTGGTAGTAAAGAATTGGAAATTTAGTGAATGTCCATCAATTGGGGAATGGCTTAATAAACTATGGCATATATACATCATGGAAGACAATTGTTCTATTAGAAACCAGGAGGGATGGGAATTCAGAGAAGCCTGGAAAGACTTGCATGAACTGATGCTGAATGAGATGAGCAGAACCAGAAGAACATTATACACCCTAACATCAACATGGGGTGATGATCATCTTTAATGGACTTATTCATTCCATCAGTGCAACAATCAGACACAGTTTTGGGATATCTGCCATAGAGAATACCAAATGTACCACGAGAAAGAATTGTAGAGTTTGAACAAAGACCAAAGAATTTTAATTTTAAAAAAGTTATCATATTATGTAATTTTGCTATCTGTTATACTTAATTTTTTCCTTAAGGACTTTTTCCTTAAAGCGTAACAGACTGCCTTCTGTGGAGGGTGGGGGGAAGGAAGGGAGATGAGAGGAAAAATTGTAAAATTACAAATAAATAAATTAATTTTAAAAAAGAATGCTTTACTTGTATCTCCTTCCCCATTTGTTCAATTGTGCTTTTTAATGCATTCTTTTTTCCCATTGTCCTTTTATACCCCTTTTACCATTTTGCCAAGATTGTTTTTTAAGATGCTATTTTCTTTAATTTTTTTGTTTCTTCTTTACCATGCTATTATCATCTTTTTCATGATTTTCATGTCTCTCATTTCTCTTCCCATTTTTTTCTATACCTCTATTACTTGATTTTCACAATTCTTTTTGATTTTTCCATTGTCCTGAAACCAATGGACATTTTTTCTAGGAGGTTTTAGACAGAGCTTTGAATTTGATATCTTCTCTGAGTATGTATTTTTATCTTACTTGTCAAACATAGTAACTTTCTATGATCTAATTTTTTTTTCTCTTTGCTCATTTTCCCAGTCTATTATTTGATTTTAACTCTGCTAAAGTAGGTCTCTGCTTTCAGGGTATAGAGTAAACTAATGCAAGCTTCAAGGGGGTTTTGCAGCTGTTTTCAGTGATACCTTTAGGGATCTGGAAATTTTTAGTTCTTTGAAGGTGATGTGAACTAAAGAGAAGTGTTATTTACTCTCCTGGCTTGTACTCTGGTCTGTGAGTGACCATAAGCACCCTTTTCTGCCCTGAACCTATAGGGAACACCACTACCCTGTTGCCAAAAGCTCTGATGTACTAATGTTTCTCCTCGTCCTGAGAATACCAGTCAGCACTATGACCCAGATCTGAGTATGGGCAAAGCAAGAGTCCTGCTTCAGTGAGAGCAAAGAGACCTTCTGTGTGAGGAGAGCCCCACCCATAAGCAGCTGCTACAGCTAATTCAGAGAATCCCAAGGCCTGCTTCCTGTTTTGCTGAAGCCAGATCTGTGCTGATGTAGCCTGTGCTAGACTGCTCTTCTCTCACCTGGTGCAACAGACCTTTCCTGCCAAAAATCTAAAATTTCTTGGGCTGGAAAATTGTTTCACCCCATTTTTCTTTGGGTTCTGCTTCTCTAGAATTTGTTTAGAGTCATTATTTAAAGTATTGGAAAGATTTGGAGGACAGCTCCGTGGACTCAATGCCTATTTACTCTGCCATCTTGGTTCTGCCATTCTAAGGACAACATTTTGAGGACTCCACCATATATTTTCCAGGTGCTTTAATTTAACCCCCCCTTGTTACATATAGTTAGAGTTGATGCTCTCTCGTATACACTTTTCATTTGTTGGAGAGTGACTACAATTTTTTTGGTGCAATGTTTGGATTAACTCTTCTTACTATATCTCCTTAATAAATAGTCCTGTCTAAAATTTAATCAAACCTATCTGAGTGATGCCAAACAATACGATTCAGAAGAATTTAGGCAAGGTTTATGGAGCATATGCTCTTAGAAAACCATTTGCTGGGGTGGCTAGGTGGCGTAGTGGGTAAAGCACCGGCCCTGGAGTCAGGAGTACCTGGGTTCAAATCCGGTCTCAGACACTTAATAATTACCTAGCTGTGTGGCCTTGGGCAAGCCACTTAACCCCATTTGCCTTACAAAAAACCCCCTAAAAACAAAAAAAAAGCATTTGCTTATCCCTCAGTACAAGAGCCAAGGAGGATGCATTTGGTAGAAGTACAAGTATTTTCTTGACCACAGGAGGTAGGTAATTCATTTCCAATAGGACATAAACATCAGATCTAAGAGTTTTCTTCCTAACACTGGCCAGTAACTCATAGATTTGATGTTAGGAACAAAATTCCTTGTCACAAATGGATAGGTTTCAAGCCTGTAGCCCTTGCTCTTTTCAGTGAATGCAAGATAGTCTGTCCATTAAAGGGTAGCTGTCAAGAGTCCTGATTCTTGACCTGGTCAGTGATATGGTCTAGGCTCTGGCTATTACCTGTTTAAATGGTTTTGTTGAATTTTTTTGCAAATAATGGTGTGACCTTATCCCAACGTCAGACAGGTTATTTGGTTTCTAAGGTCAGATTTGAACTCAGGTCTTCCTGATTCCAAGACTGGTACTTTATCTACTGTGCCACCTAGCTGCCCTGATTTTTGTTGAATTCTGATAGGAAACAATGATTCCAAAAGCCATTATCAAAGACTTTATTTGGATCTATTGATATTTATTATTACTATGGACCAGTAATAGATATGAAGAACGAACAGAGTCCAATGGAATAAGGGTGGGAAACCTATAGGAAGGAAGAGGGAAGGGGAGAGAGGTGAATCTCTGGGAAGGAAGTCACAATAAATTGATTCCCAGGCATCACCCAAGGGTTAAGAGACAAACATGCCATTAATAGGCCAAACATTACTCTCTCTATCTGATCTATGGAAAAGGGATAAATTTATGACCAAAAAAGAATTAGAGTGCATTATAAACAGCAAAATGAATGATTTTGATTATATTAAAAAGGTTTTGCACTAATAAAATCAATGCTGTCAAAATAAGAAGAAAAGGAGAAAGCTGGGAAACACTCTCTTCACAATCAGGAGTTCTAATAAAGGTGTCATTTCTAAAATATATAGAGAATTGCCTCAAATTTCTAAGGTCACAAATCAATTCATAATTGATAAATGGTCAAAGGATATGAACAGATAGTTTTCAAATGAAATTAGAGCTATATATAAAATCAAATAAAAAATGCTCCAAATCACTACTGATTAGAGAAATGCAAATTAAAACAACAATGAGGTATGGCCTCATACCTATCAGATTGAACAAGATGAGAAAAAGGGAAGATGATCGATGCTGAAAAGGATGTGGGAGGACTGGGACATCGATGCATTGCTGGTGGAATTGTGAATAGATCCAACCTTTCTGGAGAGCAATATGGAACTATGGCCAAAGAGCAATAAAACTGTTCGTACCCTTTGACGCAGCAATTCTAATTCTAGGACTATATCCAGAAGAAATTGTTAAAAATGGGAAAAGTCCTACATGTTCCAAAATATCCATAGTGTTGTTTTTTGTAGTGGCAAAGAATTGGAAACTGAGGTGATGCTCATCAATTAGGGAATGGCTAAACAAGTTATGGTAGATGAATGCTATGGAATATTATTGTTCTATAAGAAAACATAAATAATTGGACTACAGAATCATGGAATGACTTAATGGAATCTGATGCTGAGAGAAGGGAGTAAAGTCAAGAGAGCAATGTGCATATCAGCATCATTATGAGATGAACATCCTTGATGGAAGCAACTCCACTGGACAGTCCAGAGAGTTAGGATGACTGTATTAGATTGGTAATGGTCTATATTATCCCCAACCAGTGGAAGAAAAACCAAAACAAACCAAAACAAAATACACAGAAAATAAATGCCCCTCCCGAATCTGGTGAACACTTTATAAAAATTATCTCTTATACATATTTCCCTTAATTCTAATTACCCATGCCACAGATTACTAATTGGCAAATATTTAACAAAATATCTATGTATAAAGCTAACCTGAATGTTCCCTCCCGGGCGGAGGGTGAAGGGAAATTTTGTAACTTGGAAATATGTACATACACCCTAACAGAAATTTTTGAAACGATGATCAACCTTAATGGACTTGCCCATTCCATCAGTGCAACAATCAGGCACAATTTTGGACTATCTGCAGTGGAGAATACCATCTGTATCCAGAGAAAGAATTGTGGAGTTTGAACAAAAACCAATATTTTGCTCTCTCTTATACTCTATTTTTTCCTTAAAGATATGATTTCTCTCTCATCATATTCAACTTAGATAAATGTATACCATGGAAACAAGGTAAAGACTAACAGACTGCCTTCTGTGGGCATGGGGGGTAGGAGGAGGGAAATGAAATTGAGGAAAAATTGTAAAATTCAAAATAAATGAATAAATTAAATAAAAAAGAAATATGCATATACAAATGAATGAAAGTAAAACAAAAACATTTAAAAAGGATAAAAAGAGACAAGCACGACATCAAGGGACTAGCAATGATTGCTTCACTTACTAGAGATTTGAGTAGGGGGTATATGATGTTTCTTAACCAGACAGTGCAATATATAGGGTGCCTGGTCTGAAGTCAGGAAGACTCTGTTCAAATCCAAACAGACACTAGTCACTTAACCCTGTTTGCCTCAGTTTCCTCATCTGAAAAATGAACATGAGAATGAATGGCAAAGGAAAATTATCTAACTTTGGATCAACTTGCTAGTCATAACCTTATACCAAGACTCAAGGTAAGAAATTGGTATTCATCAGGATATACACTCAAGGAAAACCAAGCTCCAGGAGTTCACAAATCCATCTAGTAAATTTTCATAGCAATAAAATTGTATCACATGTCAAAGTTAAGGATGGACCCAAGGTACAAAAATAGAGTTTAAGAAACATAAAAAAGATCACACAGAACTGTTTATTTTAACTACAAAAATCAATACTATGGGCTACTGACATATCAATGGAACTAGGAGATGAGATTAGTACCCTTCAGGTTTATATGAGTTTCATAAATATGCACAAAATACAGGGTTCAGCATGGGGGTAGGGTAAATCTTAGATGTACAGATCAAGAACAGCTTCATGTATTTAACCTGAGGGTTGGAAAAAAATTCTAAGAAGTGGATGTGAGGTGGGAATATATTCCCCACAAGATGTATCAGTAAAAGGAGATGGATTGTGTGAGGAATAGCAATAAGTTCACTTTGAGTTGAATGTGGAATTTTGTTTTGTTTTTTAGGATTTTGCAAGGCAAATGGTGTTAAGTGGCTTGCCAAGGCCACACAGCTAGGTAATTATTAAGTGTCTGAGGCCAGATTTGAACCCAGGTACTCCTGACTCCAGGGCTGGTGCTTTATCCACTGAGCCACCTAGCCTCCCCCTGAATGTGGAGTTTTTAAAGAAGTGAATGATTAACTAAACTAAAACAGTAAGGAAGAGTCAGATTGGGAAACACTTTAAGTGACACCTAAGGATATCTGATTTGATCATATTAAGATAATGGCTGACAACTAGGACTCACAGTGGATTGAGCACCAGCCCAGGAGTCAAGAGTACCTGGGTTCAAATCTGGCCTCAGACACTTAATAATTACCTAGCTGTGTGGCCTTGGGAAAACTACTTAACCCCACTGCCTTGCAAAAACATAAAAAAAATTAAAAAATAAAGATAATGGGGACATATGACCTGTGGTTTATCATGCAAGAGAGAGAGCAAGTCAGACCTGTGATTTGGTAAGATCATATTGGCAACTTGTGGAAAACATACTGGGAAGGGAAGAAAATTGGAAAGGGAAGAATATTAATGTGGAGACAACTGCCCCAATCTAGACAAGAAATGTAATGGACTTGTGAATAAAAGGCTATGTGTGCAAGAGACTGGGTGAGGAGGAGTAGGTTTAGTCACCTGGGCAAATAATTAGATAATATGGAGTGAAGAAGTGAGAGGAGTCAAGAGTAACTCAGAGTATAAGAAGTTGCATGATTAGAAGAAATGCAATTGCAAACTACATATTAATGATTTGTAAGAGCTCCCACCAACTCCAAATAATCATTCTATCCAACCTCTGAGTTTTCTCCTTTCCCTCAGTATAGCTTAAAAACAGAAATCAAAATATTTTTTGGTCATTAACTTTCCTCATAAGTTTTAGTTCATTTTGAGCCTTAATATTCAATGCTACTCACCATAGTATTTTGTCACCCTAATATAGATTTTCTCATTTAACTGTGCTTGCTTCTATCTTTTGACAAAGTTTATTTTTTGTTTAAAACTTAAGGTCATTGGAGTTCTATGTACACATACATTCCCATCTTCAGAAAATTCTTATTTTTTTCTCTTCATCAGAAGCAATTCTTTTTATATCTTCAGTGTTTCATTTTCAGATATTACCTTTCTTCTTAAGCCAACTTCCCCCAAAGAACTTGAGTCTAAGGAATTCTACCTACCTTATATCTGATAATGTTATCTCCCCAAATTTAGGATATATGTGACAATATGCTTAATTTTGTTATATTTACAAAAACAAAAACCAAAACCAATGTAACCAAAAGAGGTAACTCTTTTCTGTCCAAAGTTCGCATCAATTTCTAAACCAGAAACCAATTCCTTCCTTTTAGTAAAATCAGATCCAAAGTACGTTTTCCCCTGTTGATTCCTCTTTTTTTTTGAAAGAGGAAATTATTTAGGCAAAATTGATAAATTTTGAGTGAGTTGCAATTTTAAGAATTGAAATCAAATACATTTTAAGAGAACCCTAATATTTGTTTCCCCATTAAGTAAAAGGATATTCTGCACTCCATTCTGTGAGTGTATGTATTCTTCTTTCTTGCAACCAGCAGGTAAAAGTGAAGTTCCTCCCACCTCTCTTTTGTTGTTCATTTGTTTCAGTTGTGTCTGATTCTTCATGATCCTTTTTTGGAATTTTCTTGGTAGAGATACTGGGGCAGTTTCCCATTTCCCTCTACAGCTAATTTTAGAGATTAGAAAAGGAAGCCCCAGGGCAACTAGGTGGTACAGTGAACAGAGCACCAGCCTTGGAGTCAAGCGTACCTGAGTTCAAATCCGACCTCAGACACTTGATAATTACCTAGCCATGTGGTCTTGGGCAACCCACTTAACCCCATTGCCTTGAAAAATTAAAAAAAAACTAAAAGAAAAAAAAACAAACGAAGCCATACAGGGTTAAATGACATGTTCAGGATGACAAAAGTATGTGTCTGATTATATGAACTCAGGTGTTCCTGACTCCAAGCCCAACAATATATTCACTGTGACACTTAACTGTCCTCTTTTTTCTTTGCATAGTATTTTACTTTTAATTCCAAATATGATAAATCATTCTCTCTTTCTAACTTTGTTCTCTCTCCCTTTGTGTATTCCTTTCTTCCGAATTTTCCTGCCTTTTAAGATCATCAAAATGTGACAACAGTCACAACCAAGTATAACATAGCCAACAAAACTAAGTATAATTGAAAAAAAGAAATGAAAAGAGGATTTGTCATTAAAGATGATGAAAAGATCAGAGCTGAAAACAACTATAAAATACAAATATTATATTTCAGGTTAATTTTTAAATATGAAACCTTTCCTTTTCATATTTCCTATATTTTCCTTTAAAATTTTAATATATCACTATTTTGTTAAGTGAGTTTCTGCTTGATCCAGTGTGATTATCAAGGAGCCCATGACTTGAGTAAAGTTTTATAAAACCTGTAAAGATGCTAAATTTCTTTTTTCCTCTAGAACTCTCATTTTAAAAATTATTTTCTCATACTCACATTTCATTTTTTTATCTTTCATTTTTCAGGAATTTCAGGGAAAATTGTGTCCTATTTCTTTCCCTGAGGCTTTGTATTGTATTAATAAATCTGAATTTGTGTCTTAAGCATGACTTAAAATAATAACTCTTTTTAAAAACAGTTTATTCATTTTTCCAACCTTACTTCCTGTATTCAGGGTTTATGATAGGGTCAGGCTCTGTATATATTTCTGGAGGAAATATTGGGATTTCTTGGTTCTACTTTGTATTCATTTCAGTTTTGTTGCTGATTTCTCTGGATACTGTATCCTGTGTCTTTTAAAGAGGCAGGCTTTTTTTTTTTTGTCCAGAGCTTTGCAAGATCCTGGTCTAACTTTGGATCAGTAAAAGAAAATGATGAGCTTTCCCCTGATTGGAGCTTCATTAGACTGCTGCTGCACCTCACAATCATCAGCTTAGTTGGAAGGTCCTGGAGGATCATCAGAACAACAGAATTACAAGTTCTTCCCTAGTCTAAGCTTTTAATAAACTACAAATGCTTCAGGGGGTTGGATCTGAGACGTTCCTCATCCCTAGTTGTCAGAGGCCACCTTCTGCTCCCGCTTCTTGCCTATTACATAGCATTGGTCCCTCATTTTTTCCATGTTGTGATGTCCCAACCTTAGACACACCACCCTTTTTCATACTGTATTGGATATGTAACACAACTCTGGGGAATGAACTATTTCATATATCCAGAGCTTCCAGGCGCCAGTGATTTTTGATCTTTAAATAACATAGGACTTTTTTATGTTGGATCTGTGCCCTTTTTTCCCTCTAGCTCTCAATTCCAATCTGTGGTGACAAGTAGTCTTCCTTTTAGACTTGGGCTGAGAAGAAAAAAAATGAGCTATTAAAATTTTCCTTGAGGATTTTGATTAGGTCTCGTTCTGTTGACCATTCTAGGTCCACCTCATCACTATTTTCTGCTTCTCTGATAGGAGGGTGGGGCCACAAACTCTGTATCTCCATTTAAGAACTCATTTCTCACCTGCTTGCACTACTTTGCTCATGTACTCTCCTCCTACTTTGTCTGAGAAAAGACTCAGAATTGTTTTTTTCATATTTTTACTTCCAGTGTTTAGCATAATATCCTGTTATATAGTAGACACTTAAATACTGATTGATTGATAAATTCACAATATAGGGTTATAAAAACCTGTTAGGAAAATTGGAAAGGAGAGTGGTAGAAATTAGCTTAGGCCATGATTTCATGATTGGATATAAATTTGAAATATAAAAAGTCATAAATTCAAAAAATAGATTGTGGTTATAGCTAAGGAATAAGACATTAACAAAAGAAGAAAAAAATGAGTCAGAAGAGATAAATGGTCAGTTTTGATTACATAAAAATGAAGAGGTTTGTACAAACAACATGAATGCAATTAAAATTAAACTTAGACAGAAAAGTCAGTAGGAGGTTCTTGGCCACAACATAGCCCAGGTCCTGGCTCAGAAATCAACTTAATAAACAGGCCATCAGAGAGGATACCAAACCCCAGACATAATTTGAACCCTGGAAACATTGGGACAACAGATAATACTGGATAGGCACTGCATAGGCAATACCTTAATCGATAAGACAGGGAAAAGCACAAAAAGCTTCTGACTATTTTCCCGGACCACAGGAAACAAAATGAATAAAAAACTCAAAATAGTGCCAATCATAGAAAGCTACTATTCTGATAGGTATGATAAAAATACCATCTCAGAAAAAGAAAGTAGTGACAAATCATCTACCTGAGAAACCTCAAAGGAGTTTAAGAATTGGTTTCAAATCCAAAGCTTCTTGGAAGAGCTCAAAAATATACTAAAAGCAAAAGAGGAGAAAAAGAAGAAATATGGGAAAAATAAATAAGAGTCATACAGGAAAATTATGAAAAACTGACTGACGAAATAAACTCCTCTAAAAGGAAAAATGATCAACTGGAAAAAGAATGTAACTCATCAAAAAATAAAAATACAAAAAATACAACTTATCAAAAAAGTAAAATTAACCAATTGGAAAGGAAACTCAAAAGTTACCTGAAGAAAATAATTTCTAAAAATTAGAATTGGACAAATGTAAACTAATGACTTTCTGAGGTACCACGATTCCATCAAACAAAATCAAAAGGCCTAAAATATAGAAAAAATGTCAACTATCTTTTAGGGGGAAAAATGGCCTGGAAAATACACCAAGGAGAAATAATGTACAAATTACTGGTCTACCTGAAAGCCTCAAACAAAAAAAAAAAAAAAGAACTTGGAAAATATCTTTCAGAAAATTATAAACTGCCCTAATATCCTAGAACAGGAATACAAAATAGTTCCATCAATTACCTCCAAAAAGAGATCCCAGAATAAAAACTCCAATATTTTAACCAAATTTCAAAATTTTCAGTCAAAGGAGAGTGATACATCCAGGGTATAGGTAAAAGCTTGGAGCAAACTGTATTATGTTTAAGCAGAGGTAAAAAAAAAAATCTTGGACAAGGTATATTAGCAGACCTTCTGTTTCCTCCTTGGCTAAAATAATGAGATCATTTTTTAAAAAATGCATATAGAAGATTAAAACAATTTGGATGGAAATACAAGCAAATCAATTACAGAAATAATAAGTTAAATTTATAAGTTATTTATAGCTAAGTGAATACAGCAAAATTTAAGGATTTCTTATTTAATAATCTTTTTATGTTCAGCTTTTATTGTTTGTTTTTTGTTTTTTTGTTTTTCTTTTAGGTTTTTGCAAGGCAAATGGGGTTAAGTGGCTTGCCCAAGGCCACACAGCTAGGTAATTATTAAGTGTCTGAGACCGGATTTGAACCCAGGTACTCCTGACTCCAAGGCCAGTGCTTTATCCACTATGCCACCTAGCCGCCCCTATGTTCAACTTTTATTATGGAAATATTGCTTGTCAGTATTTGACAAATTCAGAGTAAGAGTCATATATATATATATATATATATATATATATAAATATATATATATGTATATATGTATGTAATTTTCATTCTTAGATTGACCCAACAAATTATATATATATATATATATATAAAATAAATGTGTATATATATTATATAGATATTTACTAAATATATATATATATATATATATATATATATATATATATATATATATATATAATCTAGAACCACACTAGGAATACTATGACCAAAACAGGTTAGATTTGATATTAGTTATAAATAATAATCATGAATACTATAAATACATCTCAAAGAACAAAATTATAAACTGGATGAAGAAACCAATAAAATGTTGCTTACAAATATATTTGAAAGACTATGTAGTTAGCTGTAAATTAAAATGCTGGTATAAAATGCATCTTGTAACTAAGCTTAAAAAAAGCAATTTCATTCTTGGTATACAATAAAGTAAGATTTAAATTAGGAAATGGAATAAAAAGGAATTATAAAGTAGTAAAATAAAAAATATTGAATATGTTGAAATAAATATATCACAAAAAATTTGACATTTAACTTAATAAAAAATATAAGGGATGGAAGAAATAGACATAAGTATTCTGTTAAAAGGGAAAGAAACTTTTTTAAAGAAATAAAATGTCAAGAGAATCATAACTGCAAAGTTGTTTCTTAATAAATTGAAGACAATTGATAGGTAGAGAGAGAAAAAAAGAAATAGAAGAAAAACATTATTTCAAACTATACATTCAATATTGAAAAAATCCATCACATACTTATTCATAGAGGAGATGCATAAAAGCTGAAAGAACATAAATAACTCATACATAATGCTTTGAATAATTATTCACATATATCTAGAATATGGCTGTCAAATGGAAATAGGAATAGATTATTTCAGGCTGCATATTGACTTAGAAAACCACCAATTAATATTATCCATGCTATATTTTATTTTTATTTATTTTGTTGAACACATTCAATTATATTTTTATCTGCTTCAGATGGAGAATTTGACTTCTCTCATCTAGAGGAAAGTCTTCATGCATTTGGTCTTTCTGTGTATTTGGTAAGGAATTTAAGGCAGCCTTTATTATTAGATATTTTTTTCCTTTTTAGTCATTTTAAAATAAATATAGTAGAATCATCACCTCTTTCAATAACTTACATCATGGCAAATAGAATATTTGTGGAATATCACTTGAAAAATCTTTCCTCTTTCCTATTCTTTGAATTTGAAGCTTATTCCTCTAAAAGTTAAGACAGTTCCTTGGAAAGCAGATACAGAAAGCTCAGCAATTGCTGATGTTCACTCTTGATTGATTTGTTTGTTTGTTTGTTTGTTTTTGCCTTCCCAAACCTTTCCTATATTGTCATTTTTCCAAATATCTATAATGTCCTCATCATTGGGTTAAATCTAGGACAGCTCTCCTGTGTGGACATTTGTCCTAAGTCAGTTATTTTTCCTATCTGGGTTCTCTTTATTTGTAGTTCTTTTTGAAAATTAAGCACTACCAGAATTGTGATGCTACACTGTCCTTGATAATGAAAAGAATTGTAATAAAGATCTTGGCAGACATTTTCCACCTTTTTTTATTTATTATCTTTCCATTTTCATTCTGAAGTGCCCTTGGGATGGCTATGTTTAATTTAATGTCTCACAAAGCTTCCTTTAAACATATTTTCCCCTTGCCACTGCTTCTGTGTCTTATAAAGCTATACTTGTAATAATCTTATACTGTCCTTCAAGATATTTTACAAATGATTTTCAGCTTGACAAGGAAATCAAGTGTTTTTGTGACTTAATGGTCATTTTAAGTTCTTTGGTGCCCTCTTTATGGAAATTCTTGTACATTGTATATGCGATTATTACAAAATATCTATTCTATTCATATCATAATATTTCAGTGCATTTCCTATCGACCTCAGTTTTCTATTCATATCATATTTTATGTAGTTGAAATTTTAGCTATATTAACTGTACACATCTTTTTTTTTCTGCTTGTTCATTGCACCTTTTCTCTTAGTGCTAATTTTGACATTTTCTTTGAAAAACATGAATTTACATAGATAATTCATTTCAGGAATAAATTCCGTCAGTGACTGCATCTATAATTTGTTGTTTCAGTTTAGTTAAAACAAGAGTCAATTTTCCCACCATCTCATATAGTCAGTGCAATGGCAATGCCTGCCCTCTTTCTCTTTTTTTTAAAGTAGTTTTGATAGTTACTCTAAATGTGATGTCTCATTTCTGTAATCCTGCTTCTAGGAGGCTGCAGTAGTTAAAGTCAATCAATTGTTCACAATAATACTATCATCCGAGGAGCAAACCTCCAGGATTTCATTCCATGAGGGTAACTAAAGAAGGCTAAGCTGAAACTAGTAGGAAATATAGAAGTCAGTGCTTTTATCTTGTTAAGTACTGAGATCGACTTATATACTTCAAGACTGAGCAAAAAAGATCCATTTAAAAAGATGTATTGAAAGATCACATAGATAGGGTGACAGGTGCTCGTCAGATAGACACAAGGTTTCCAAAATTACTCCTAATCTTTCTTTATATGTGACCCTACCATATTGGTTAAAACATTGGAATTAGAAAGTGGCAAATGTTGGAAAGGACATGGAAAAATTGAGACAACAATTAATTTGTGGTGGAATTGTGAAATAATACAATCATTTTGAAGAGCAATCTGGAATTATTCCCAAAGTGTTATTAATTTTTTTTGACCCAGTAGTACTGCTGCTTGGTTTTGTTCCAAGATTATTAGGGGAAAAGGAAAGGAACCTGAATGTTCTAACATATTTATAGCAGCTCTTTCTATGGTGGCAAAGAACCAGAAATTGCAGGAAATTTCAATTGAGAAATGACTGAACAACTTATGGTATATGACTATGATGGAATGGTACTATTCCATAAGAAATGATGAAATCAGTGACATTAGAAAAAACTTGAAAAGATTAGCATGAATTAATAAAGAGTAAAATAAGCAGAACCAAGAAAACATTGTAAATAGCAATAATAATTTTGTTTTACAAATCACCTTGAGTAAATTATTTTGTCTAATATAAATATCCAAATTAGCTTTAAAGAACCAAGGAAGGAAGAAGCTTATCTGCATTTCAGAGAAAGAACTGATAAACAGAAGTGTAGAATAGGCATAGAATAATTTTACTTATAGGCATCTTTTTGTTTCTAATGGGGAAGGGGAAGGAAGTAAAAAGAAAAGAAAAATCCACGTGATTATTTTGTTATATAATTGAAAGGAATAGCAAATTGTGCATAGTAGATTTTTGCTTTCATATTCAATCAGCTTTTTTATTGTGTTATATTATGGAAACTTTATTCCATAAACTCAAAAGAATAAAAGAGAAAAAATACAATTCTTATTTTTCAACAGTTTTTTTAAATTTCATTTACATTTTTATATTATAGTCACCAATTAATAAAGTAAATATTGATTTAATTTGAAGAAACTTTTGATTGAGTTCTTTGTGGAATTTCTCTATACTGGCATGCTCAGCAGTCAACTTTTTGTATATAATCTGCATTTATTTTGTGATGGTCTTTATGCAATTATTCATCTTGAGTAAACCATACAAAATGCCCATATGGCCCCAGAAAAAGGGGTTCTTTATAGAATTATAATTGCATGATTAAAAATTTATCCTGCCAATACTTTATTTTCAATTTCTAAGGAGAATCTTTGAGTCATCCTCGCACTTATTTGTTAACTGCAGTCATTCTTTGGGGTATACTTTTTTTAGGATGACCAGATTCTGGGCTTGTAGTATTGCATCCAAGTTTTGGTCATTGAGCAAGAAGTTCACATTCAGAGAAGCAATAAACAATTTCAAATTTATAGATGATTTATGAGTTGGGGGGCATTTTCACTTTAATGATTAAAAGATTGTTTTTATTTTGAATGTTTCTGTTTTTAAAGATTGCGATGACCAAACTATTTATCCCTAAGTGGTGAATCTACTGCTGATTGCACTTACACATTTACTGAATTTGATCCTTAGATAGCAGACAACTGCCAGAACTCATATATAGTCAAAACATTTGTGGCATGGTAAAACATATGAAACCTTGCTTTCTAATTTGAGAATCAAGAATCATATCTACTGCCTGATGAAGTCCCAAAGAAGAACTTGGTAGAGAAAATTGTAATAGCATTTTCAAAAGATAAAACTACATTAAAATGAAAAAAATACCCTCAGTTAAGTAGTTATGAGGCTAGAGACCAAAATAACAAATAACAGAAACCACGTAACAGATAATTGAAAAGAGTGATAATGACAATATTAAGCATCTAAACCTGTCAGATGAAGTCAAAACAGTTTTCAAAGCAAATTTATTATACTTAGCAAATGTATCAATATGAAAAGGAGAAAATTAATAAACTATTTGAACTGAGAGTCCCTAGGAAGCACAATCAAAACAGAATCTTAACCTTGAATATGATCTTAAACAGAAAATGATTATAGCAGTTATTCTGTTGGAAAAAATAATTTCTATGATTATACAGAGGAAAAGTACTGAAATTTGTGATCTATTATAAAGTCTTTATTCTATCTTGAATCATTTGCTTTTTCAAGGATACCTTAAAAAAGCATGTATATCTTCCAGTTTATGATTTGCAGCTAGTTACCTGGTCCCTTTAAACAATTGTTGCCCTGATCAGGAAAAAAAAAAACTGACAAAGTAAAAGAAGTGAAAATAATACCTGTTAATTCATTTAAGATAGTCTTGTGGAAACAGTCATCTGATTTCCTCAGTAAAAAAGCATTAACTTTAACTTTATGCTAGATGCTATTCATAGCACTATAGAGCCAAGGAAAAAGGAAAAAAAACAGTCACATATCTCAGGGGAGTTTAAAATTCTATTGACTAGACAACATTCACATAAATAGGTACAAGTAGATCAAAGGTAAATTGAGTGGGGGAAAGTTGATGTATCATGAAAGTTCTGCAGAAAGTACCACATGAACTCTCACAGTGTGACAATGTTCCCGTTTTATTTTGCACATAAGGATTTTCTTTGCTAGCATGAACTTAGTTCTTAATCTGAACTTCCTTTCCTAAATAATTTTATTCAAACAATTTCTTTCTACACTGAATTTTATGATGTCAATTTTGTATTCATGTGTAATGTTATCCTAGTTATTACCTTTACTGTGTTTTTCACTTCTTTGTGTTCTTTGTGAACTATGTTTTTAGATGGAAAATTATCCCATATTCATTACATACATACACTTTTTATATAGGATATTATGATGTTGCTTAGTTCAAGGCTGTGACCAAAGTTCCTAAATATCAACAAACCATTTGATAATCAGTAAGCTCTCTCCTCTAGTTAAAGGCCTTCAGTCATAAGGTTTCTGTATGGTATGAATTTTCTCAAATTTTGACTTGTGACTGAAGGCCTTCTCATATTCATTATTATCATGGTCTTTCTCCACAGTAGCCATACTCAGGAAATATATTCTCTAAACATCTTCTTCCCTTGTCTTAAGTCTGGATATGCACTGAAGTTCTTCCTGTTTGTATCACCTTTATAATGTTCCTTTTCCACTCTTTGTTATGTAAAAAGATATGGCCCTTGATGGACATTTCTCCCATCTTTATTGTAGTCTTGGCCTCTCATTCTTTCAGGAGGTTTCCTTGGCATGATTTTTACTGGCTGAGAGTTTTCTCCTCATCACTCTTTCACCTACTTAACCTGGCATCACAATCCCAGACTTCATGTAACCTTGCATTACAAGAACTATCCCTTGTGAATCTTTTCTAGGATAAATCTTTCATTGAAATACCTAGCTTCTGTACTGACTCTTTAATTTTTTATAGGTTTTTTTTCATTTCTAGCTGCACACCTGCTTCTTCCATCTTCTCTCCCTGGAATCCAAAGTGCTCCTCTTACTTCAATTGGCTGATCATATCTCATTTGGAAACTTAAAGTTCCATACAGATTATTTCAGATTGGGATCTATAATTTATTTTAATCTCTGCTTTTTGGTTTAGGAAAAGGAACCCAGTTTTCTTCCCTTCAACCTAAGAAAAGTAGTAACTTGCTATTATAATGGAAGGCAAATTAGCAGCTTGGCTTAATGAACTAAGCATGTGTCTCAGGGAATGCAGTTTTATCCCTTCCTAATTTGTCTTTATTTTTCTAAGAATTAGTCCAAATAGCAAATCAAGAAGGCAGATTTTCAGACTTGAAGACAGTCTATTGTATTCAAGAAAGTGAAGTACATGGGGCGGCTAGGTGTCTCAGTGGATAGAACACCAGCTCTGGAGTCAGGAGTACCTGAATTCAAATTCAGACTCAGACACTTAATAATTACCTAGCTGTGTGGCCTTGGGCAACCCACTTAACCCCATTTGCCTTGAAGAAACCTAAAAAAAGGTGAAGTACCAGTGTCCCATAGCTAAAGTTGAAGAGTATGGGAACCATTTTGTCTCTTAGGGATGATAAAACCAATCTCAGATCTAACTTTCCCCAACATATATAATCTACGCTGTTGCTTAGGTCAGGGAAACATGTGAGTTGTAATACTGCCTCTTGTAGTTGTCCAACAAGTTGATTCATATTCAGAGATTTCGTTTTAAACTCTTGGTATAACTACAATTATGCTATGCTGTTGATTTTAAGTTTTATTGTCAATGTGTACATATGAAAAAACTTTTGTACAGATCACTTTTTTTGGAAAGAGAAAATAGAGATGCCCCATGCCTTATTCAAATTTTGAATTAAGTATTTATTTCCCACACTGAGAAGATGCTAAATATGAATCAAAAATTAAGATATAAAAACTTTGTTTTTTTCAAACAGGGTACAAATATGAGGGAGGAAAAAAACGCAAAGTTATAAGAAAGGAAAACTTTTTTAAGGTGGCCTAATCCTTCTTTTGTAAGAAGTCTAGCAACAGTTCTAATTATTATGTATTCCTTACTAATCAATAAGCTTATTGAAGTCAAAACTGAAAGTAGTGTATTCTTTGCCTTCTGAATACCTAGCACAATGTCCTATATATACAATAAAAACACTAAATATTTGCTTAATCAGTTTGACTTAATTTAAAATGTTTTTGGTGGGAGGGATGAAAAAGACAGATTTATTATGCATGTACTTTTTTCTGTGTGGGCTGTTGCACAATTTCTCCTAATAAAGCAAATCACATATTCTCATCTTATTATGACCCCCCAAAAAAACCCTACAAAACTTTAAATTCCAAGAAGACCAGGTGTCTCTAGTTCTCCAGGTTCACCCTTCTTGGGAGGGGGGATGAAGGACCCCCAACTCTTTCTGTGTGAAGTTCACAGCTCTATCCTGGAAGATCCTTTACTCCTGCTGAGCCTTGGTGGCCAGGGATCCTTTTCTTCCCTTCAATGCTGCCTACTGAAGAGGAAGGGCAGAGCTCTCACCAGATAAACCTGGCAAGTAGTGACCAAGTCTGTGCTTCAAGACTATCAAAGAGTGGGAAATGGATTTCCATCTACCATGGGGAGGAAACAGATGAGATGAACCTGAACGAAGGAGAAGGAAAGGAAATCCTGTAGGTAATGTGCAGATGAAAAAGGAAAAGGAAATCCTTCAGGAGCAGGTCACAGGCTAGCTACAGGAAGAAAAAAAATTACAATAGTGGAATGAAATTGAGGAAAATTCAAAGTAGAACAATTTCCAGGCTCAGAAACAGGTCCAGTCTACTATTTGATTAAAATAGAAAAGGAGGAGTGGCTAGGTGGAGCAGCATTCACCCTGAAGTCAGGAGTACCTGAGTTCAAATCTGGCCTCAGACACTTAATAATTGCCTAGCTGTGAGACCTTGGGCAAGCCACTTTATGCCATTTGGCGTGGAAAAAACCCTAAAAGAGAGAGAGAGAGAGAGAGAGAGAGAGAGAGAGAGAGAGAGAGAGAGAGAGAGAGAGAGAGAAGAGGGATTCAGGCCAATAATAGGGGATTTACAAGAATGAAGTGAATCCAGGAAGACTGAAGAATGAAAAATGAAGAAGTGCACTAGAGAAGAAGCAGGTAATAGGCCAGACTAGGTAAGGGGGAGGCACTGGAAAGGAGAGCAAACTGGGGAGGGGGAACAAACTGCTTTGCTCCCCTGGTTTTCCTTAAAGGGAAAGGGCTTTGGGGGTGGAAGCAGTTGGGGGAGGAGGCGTTCTCAAGTTATCGTGGGGTGATCATGGATGAGGAAAACTTTGATTGTGGTTGCAGAGCATCAATCCACATAGGTGTGGAAGAGCACAAAGACCAAACCAAGCTGGCTAAAGGACTCTTAGGGAATGGGGGATCAGAGCAGGGGGAGTGGACACGAGTCATGGAGAGGAGAAGGACAAGATGGAACCATAGCATGGGGCAGCTAAGGGAGCTAGAAGAGAAAGGAGCTGCCAGTCCTCTAGAGAGCCACAGCAGCTTCACCTGGGAGGGAAGGGAGGGCTTGGATGTAGCTGCTGATTCTCAGGTCAGGGGTCCAAGGTCCCAACTGTTCCCAAGGAGGGAGGAGTAAGGAGAAAGGATTGGAGAGTTGGAAGATGGAGAAGGTGATGCCCTCTCAAAGAAAGCTTGGAAGTATAATAGGCTGTGAAGATATTTAAAACTCAAGAGAGGAGATTATAGGTAGTTCTGCTCTTATTTGATGTATGAATTCTTTAAAAGGTGGAGAAGAGATGAAAATGGTAGCTGCTAATTCATTTATAGAGAATTCTATGAAAATCGACATCTGACTCTCTCACTGAATTAAGCAACATATAAAAATTAACAATTACTATAAAGTAGGCATAGTGCAAAGAACTGGAGAAAATCTGGGTAACACTAAAAGTTACTGGCTGATAGGAATATAAGGATAGGATCACAATATTACAAAACTTGATTAATAACAATAAAATTGATAATAATAATAGCTGTTGTTGTTTAGTCATTTCAATCCTACCTAATTCTTACGGACCCCTTTGGAGTTTTCTTGACAAAATCCTAGAATGTTTTGTCATTTCCTTTTCCAGTTCGTTTTACAGATGAGGAAATTGAGACAGTTGAGTAACTTGCCCAAGGTCACACAGCTGGTAAACATCTGAGGCTAGATTTGAATTCAGGAAGATGAGTTTTACAGACTCCAGGTCCAAAATGCTGCCCACTGCACCACCTCGCTGCCTCAAATGAAAAAAAAAAAACAACTCAAAGTTTTAGTAATTTTAGATTGCTAAGAAATATATAAATATTATATAAATAATGGTCAAATCCTTGATCTGGAGCTGCTTCCCAACCTGTAATCTGGTTTCCACAGTCAGGGAAGGTAAAGCCGGTAGAATATGCAGGTGCAGACAAATCTTCCCCCTATCCATCACTCCAACTGCAAAAGATATCCGATAAACATGGTACTTAATGATGGAAAAGACCTGAAATTGGATATGGGCATCAGAACTTGGTCTCACTGGAAGTCTGTGTAGATGCCACACAAAGCACTCCAACTATGGAATCTGGGTCAGTTACTGTAAGTCATGTATAGGTATATAGTTAGAATCTATGACTAGAAAGGGGAGACTAGTGGCAAAGTCTAATTGATAAGGTGATAAGATTAGGATCACCTCTTAGATATTAGATCATTTCCATAGAGGTAATGTACATTAGCAAGCTTCAGTTGAGCTTTTCCTGGAAGTGGCAGGAGTGAAAGTAGCCAGGTCCAGGGGGGACTTGGGGTATCTTCTTATCTTTCTTAGGCTGCTGCCTTTCCCTTTTATATCCTGTGTCACTAATAGCTCATTTCTTCATGGGTCCAGAAAGATGGTGTACTCCTGCAATGCTTTACCCTCTTGTCTTTCCTTCTCACAGTTCTTATTGCAAATTAGAGGTTCATTCCTTCGTTGTCTATTTGTTGAGATCATTCCCTTGATGAATGTTACTATATCCTGATGCAATTTTCTTCTACAATGAAACTGCACATAAACAAAAGAAAAATCTTTGTTATACTTAAATTGACCCCTAATCTATCCAAATCATTGGATCAAATTTATGTCTTTAAAACACATTTGTAACTTAAGATTTAGTTTAATACTGACTGTATTTGATCCAGGGAGTAATAAGGAACCATTTAAGTTTAATGAATAGTCCTACCTATACTTTGAGAACAGTGTTTAACTGAAAAGAAGATAAAATGGAGTACAGAGATAGTCCAATCAAAAAGGCAATTACAATAGCTCAAGTAAGATGTGATGAGGGTCAGAACTAGCATGGTGACTGTATGGCTAATGAGAAAGATACATATGACTTAAGTTGTTCAGTCATGTCCAACTCTTCAAGACCCCATTTAGGGTTTTATTACTAAAATGGTTTGCTATTTCCTTTTCCAGTTCATTATACAGAGAAGGAAACTGAGGCAGGCAGAGTTAAGTGACTTGCTCAGTGTCATGTAGCTGGAAGATGTTTGAATCCAGATTTGAACTCAGGTCTACTGACTCGAGGTCTGGCACTCTATCCACTATGCCACTTAGCCACCCACATATAAGTAAGACTTTTTTATTGTTAGAAAGGGAACAAAGGGTGGATGAAGGTTGGGTATTTCTTGGAGTTAGTAAGTCTGGGCTTCAAGGTCTATATATTGACCAAAAACGATAAGTATTTTAATTTCTTAATGCCCCAGTTAACCTAAAGCCATATTAGAACCAGGATTCAGATCTGAATTTGTGCAAGGAATTTCCACCCTTAAATTCTCTATATTATTAAAGGTCTGACTCCACCTTTCTCTTGTCTCTTTAACTAGGCTGTCACGACTCTGCTGTTGGATTTCCATATGTACTGGCTTTATGCTATGTGATCATAAATTCTCTAGATTTACAATATTCTGTCACCATTCCATTTTAAAATCATTTAAAAATTATTTCCAGTCATATTCTTTTTTCTCATTTTCCATCGTTAAACCACTCCCTCCTAGAACAGATCATCTATTTTATCACATTGTGAACAGGTCCTTCCATTTTTAACTCAAAACTTCCCTTAGACTAAGTATATTTAGTTAGTTCTCCCAACTTTACACCATGAAATCATTCTATTCTATGAATCATTTTTGAAGTATTTATTTGGAGTCTTTCCAGTCTGTCTGCATCTTTATCACACTGAGGGATGGTAAGTCCAGGTGTATTAGGGGAATAGCCTAAATTGACAGGTTTCTTTAATCAGGGAGTGCTGAAATTCTAAATTGTGTTGGCATGAATCAAACTGAGAGATTTGGATCAGATGTGAATAGTCAGAAGATATAAATGAGAGAGCCAAGAAATGAGTGGACTAGAAAGCTTTGGAGATTTGTCCCCCTCAAAAGAACTTGAGGTAGGCACCAACTCTTGATAATTTACTGAGTTAATGGTTTTGAAAATCTAGAATGGTGTCAGAGTAACTTGCAAAATGAACTGTGTCACTTGCACCTGGAGGAAGAAGAGACTTAAAGAAGACAGGAAAAAAGAGTGAAGTTACAGGTACTGCCTAAGGCATAATTCTAAATAAATATTCATCAATAGGTGCTTCCATGGGAGCAGAGATGGTGGAGAAAAGCCAGGAAGTTGCCTGAGATCCCCCAGTTTCCCTTAGAAACAGTGTTTAAATAAAGCCTTTAAAAGAATGCTGGTGTGATAGAATCTACAAAAGGATGAAGTGAAACAAGTTTCTAGCCAAAGACAACTTAGGACTTCAGGAAATGTTTGCCTCACTTGGGTAAAAGGTGTGCAGAGGCCAGAGTAGGGAGTGTCCAAAGTGAGACAGTAGAAGGTTCTTCGTCATAGCATGGATCAGCAGATGTGACCCTCTTAGTTCTGGCTCATAAGGCCACGTCACAGCAAGCCAGAATTTTGCTCCAATATAGCAAGCAAACTGTCAGCCCTGGAAACCAGGGCACAAGAGGCATGTCTAGTATGGATAATCCTAGTGCAATGGGGAAGCAACTAGTCCCAAAGACCCTGGTTCATAAAGCCAGCCACCAGGCCCCTGGCCTCCAATGCAAGAAGCTTGGGTAAGTGTCTCCTATACCTCAGGTGCAAATCTCATCTAAAAATGAGAAAAATAAGAGACATTATCATAGAAAGCTACTATTGTGACAGGAAAGTCCTAAATAAATTAATTTACTTTTTTTTAGTGTCATAACAATGAAATTACTGAAAATTATTTGATAGAACTAGGAAAAATAATGACAAATTTCACCTGTAGGAACAAGAGGTAAAGAATGTCAAGGGAATTAATGAAAAAAATGCAAAGGAAGATGATCTGACAATTTCATATCTAAAACTATATTATAAAGTAGTAATCATCAAAAGTAGGTGGCACTGACTAATAAATGGAGTGGTACATCAGTGAAATAGATTAGGTGCCCAAGACATACTAGTAGATAATTATAATAATTTACTATTCGATAAACTCAAAGACTCTGGCTTACAGGATAAGAACTCAATAATTGATAAAACTTCCTGGGAAAACTGGAAAATAGTATGACAGAAACTAGGTGTAGATCAACATTTCACAGATCATATCAGAATAATTCAATTAAGAGAGCAAGGAATAGGTTATTTGTCAGAGCTAAAGAGAGGGAAAGAATTTATGACCAAGTGAGGTAGAGAACATTATGAGATACAAAATGAATAATTTTATTTGCATTAAATTAAAAAAGGATTTATACAAACAAAAGCAATGCAGCCAAGATTAAAAGGAAATCCTAAATCTAGGCAATAATTTCATATCTAGTACTTCTGATAAAGACCTCATTTCTAAAATATATAGTCAAATTTCTAATAATAAAATTCATTCCCCCATTGATTATTGATCAAAGTATACAAATAGATTGATTTCCAAAGAAGAAAATAAAACTATAGTCATATGAAAAAAATTCTCTGATAAAAATCATTATTGATTAGAGAAATGTAAATTTAATCAATTTTGAGATACTACCTCATACCTATCAGACTGACTGATATGAAAGAAAAGGAAAACGATAGATGTTGAACAAGATGGAGGGAATTTGAGACATTAATACATTATAGACAGAATTGTGAACTGATCCAACCATTCTGGAGAGCAATTTGGAACAATATCCAAAACACAACCGAACTGAATACTCTTTAATCCAAAAATACCATTCCTTAGGTCTGTATCCCAAAGATATTATAAAAAGAGAAGATATACATCAATGAAATATTTATAGTAGCTCTTTTTGTTGGAGCAAAGAACTGGAAATTGAGAGAATACCTATCAAATGGGAAATGTCTGAACAAGTTATAGTAAATGAATGTAATGGAATATTATTGTGCTGTAAAAAATGATGAGCACCAAGAGCAAGAGCTAGAAAGAGAAATTCCATTTAAAGCAATGATAGATAGCATTAAATTCTGGGGAATCTACTTCCCAAGAGAAAACCAGAAACTGTATGAACACAATTATAAAGCTCTTTGCACCCAAATAAAGTCAAAATTGGAAAAATGTCAATTGCTCATGATTAGGTCAAGCTAATATAGTCAAAATCACAATTCCACCCAAATTAAATTACTTATTCAGTCCCATGCCAATCAAACTACCAAATAACTATTTTACTGAGCTAGAAAAAATAGCAACAAAATTCATCTGGAGCAAAAAAAGTTCACTAATAGAATGGGAATTGATAAAAAAAAATGTAAAGAAAGGTGGCCTAGCTCTACCAGATCTAAAACTATACTGTAAAGTGGCAATCATCAAAACTGCATGGTGCTGCTTAAGAAATAGAGCAATGGATCAGTGGAGTAGGATAGGTTCAAAAGGAACCACAGTAAATGACTACAGCAATCATTGTCCGAGAAACCCAAAGACATCAGCTTTCTGGGATAAGAACTCACTATTTGACAAAAATTGTTGGGAAAACTGGAAAATAGTATGGCAAAAACTAGGCATAGACCCACATCTCACATCCTATACCAAAATAAGGTAAAAATGGGTACAGAATTTAGATATAAAAGGCAACATGATAAATAAATTAATTGACCAAGAAATTATCCATCAGATCTATGGGAAAAGGTCAAATTTATGATCAAACAATAAAGAGTATATTATAAACTGCAAAATGAATAATTTTGACTATATCAAACTAAAAAAATTAATTGTACTAATAAAATCAATGCTGCCAAAATTAAAAGGAAGACAAAAACATTGGGGAAACAATCTTGACAACTAGGAGTTTTGACAAAGGTCTCATTTCTAAAATATATAGAGAATGGCATCAAATTTATTATGTCATTCCCCAATTGATAAATGACCAAAGGATATAAATAGTTTTCAAATGAAAAAAACTAAAGCTATACATAATCATATAAAAAAGCTCCAAATCATTATTGATTAGAGGAATGAAAATTAAAACAACAATGAGGTATCACATCACACCTATCAGATTGGCTAAGATGAGTAAATGGGAAAATGATCAATGTTGGAGAGGTTGTGGGAGGATTGGGACATTGATGCATTGCTGCTAGAGCTGTGAACAGATCTAACTATTCTGGAGAGCAATATGGATCTATGCCCAAACAGCAATAAAACGTTCAGATCCTTTAACAGAGCAATTCCAATTCTAGATCTATATCCAGAAGAAATAATAAATAATGGGAAAGGTCTTACATGTTTCAAAAATTCATCGCATTTTTTATAGTGGCAAAGAATTGGAAATTGAGGGAATGCCCATCAGTTGGGGAAGGGCTAAACAATTTATGGTACACAAATACTATGGAATATTATTGTTCTATAAGAAACCATAAATGGTCAGATGCTAGAGAAGCATTGAATGAGTTACAAGTTCTAATGCTGAGCAAAGGGAGTAGAACCAAGACAACAATGTACACATTAACAACAGTATTGTGAGATGAGCAACCTTGATGGAAGCAGCGACTCTCAGCAGTCCAGAGAGCTAGGACAACTGTATTAGACTGGCTATGGACAATGCTAACCACATCCAGAGGCAGAAAAACAAAACTAAACACACACAAACACAAATCAACCCTTCAGAATCTGATGGACACTTTACAAAACTTATCTCTTATGTATCTTTTCCCCTTGCTTCTATTCTTCTTACTGATAATGACTAATCTGAAAACATTTTTATCAAAAACACGTATGTACAATGTTTATCTGACAGTTCACCTCTCAGGGCAGGGGAGTAGGAAGGGAGGGTGGCAGGAAATTTTTTAACTTAAAAACATACATATGCATATGGATCAATGTTGAAAAAAATTTCATAACATGTATTTAGAAGAATAAAATATCAATTAAAAAAAGGATGAGTGGATAGATTTCAGAAAAACCTGCACTTAACGTAAACTGGTACCAAGTAAAGTGAGCAAAACCAGAACATTGTACACAGTAAAAGCAGCATTTTGTGACGATCAGCTCTGACTAAGCTTTTTCTTAGTAATCTAAGTCAATTCCAAAAGATACCTGATGGAAAAATCTTTTTACCTCCAAATCCAGAATCATGGAGTCTGAATAAAGACCAAAGTATACTATTTTCACTTCTTTTGACTCCCTCCTTTTTTTGTTTCTTCTTTTACAACATGAAAATATCTTTACAAGGTTGCACATGTATAACCAGTAACAGATTGCTTACTGTCTTGAGGAGCAGGGATAGAAGATAAAGAGGGAGAAAAAATTTGTAATTCAAAATTTTATAAAAATGAATGTTGAAAACTATTTTACATGTAATTGGAAAAAATAATTTTTATAAAAATAATTGCTTGGATGAACTATTTTACCCACATCAACATAAAAATCATTTCAACAAGCAACTTTAAATGTTTTTCTTTTAAAAAATTTTTGTTATACCATAGTTGTTTCCCAATGTATTCCTTCCACTTAGGAATTTTCCTTTATTACAAAGAAAATATCAAGCAAAACCAATCAATACAACAACTACTTCTGACACTTTGTATATAACATTCTATCAAAATAATGGCCCTACTACCTACTACTAGAAAGGAAGAATGTTTTATTCTCTGTCTTCTAGGACCAAGAGTATACAAAAAGAAGTAGGAGTCTGGACCCTCATTGAGCTCAAAATCTCATGGGGAAGACAATATGCAAATACATACAAATAAGCTCTGTATAGTTTAAATAGGAAATAATGAACAAGGGAAGTCAGTAAAGTTAAGATAGTCTGTGGAAATTCTTGGGATTTTACCTGGGACTTGAAGCAAGGAAGGAAACCATCTATTAGAAATTCTGAAATTTAATTGTTACTATTTTTTGGAATTATAGCTCAAGATTCCTCACTTTCGGTGATATTTATATATGATTGGTAAATTTTGTTTTGGGGTTTTTTAACCTGATTCAGACTTAACACACTGATTTATCATTGAAATACTTGAGCTGTAATTCATTCAAAGATTGTATCTAAAATCTCTAAGATATACCTTTTTTTTTTTTTTTTTGCAAGGCAAGGGGTTAAGTGGCTTGCCCAAGGCCACATGGCTAGGTAATTATTAAGTAAGTGTCTGAGGCCAGATTTGAACTCAGGTACTACTGACTCCAAGGCCAGTGCTCTATCCACTGTGCCACCTAGCCGCCCCCTAAGATATACTTTTCATTATATTCTTACACCTGAGAAACTCAGTATTTTCCCCTTTCCCCCTCCTTTCCCCCTCCTTTCTCCCTTCGTTCTCCTCCTCCTTCTTCTCCTCCTACCCTTTTTCCCCTTCTATAATGAAGCATCATTTTTCATTCCTTTTTATAATATTTTATTGCAAAACACTTTTATGTGGGTATATAATAATTCTTAAATATATGTATATATGCAATATATTATTAAAATAATTTGTGTACTCTAGAGTTAAATTTTAACTTTTTCTTTCTTTTCCTTAATATTATTTTCCTAAAGGCCATCTTTCTTTTTTCTTTTTGTATGGCCAATTCATCTTCCTAACCTAATCCTTTCTCCCACATACAAAATTAAAAACTAAAAAATAAAACACTGATTGGATTCTATTTTGACCCATGATTCCTGTTCAAATAGTACCACAGACAGGGCTGTTTATAAAGGAATTCAGAAAAACTGAGACAGTAATATTGACAGTGGCAAATGCAGGGAACAGAAGGTAGGTAAGCTGTACCCACTGCTACTACAATTCTTTATCCTTTTATTCTGCTATTTGGTCCTTAGTAACCACTGAGCTTGCACTAAGCATTTTTAAGAAGGTATTATTACAGTTTATCAGACTTATATTGTCTGCTAGTCTAAAGAAAACAGAAGCACTTGCTGATAGAATTTACCAGGACATGGCAAGCATCTCATAGGTATAATGGGGAAATTTAAAGCTCAGGTAATAACACTAAGTAGGAGGTGATGTTTCCATGGAAATGAGTTTTAAGCATCAGGATCAGTTCTACAGGTTTTTTGGATTCTGGGCTTCTCTTATGCTTTCATACTTAGAGCATATCTTATTGCAATTTTTAGAGTGCCAACCATAAACATATTGATGGAGAGTATTAATTAATATGTCAGACATAGATTATCATGAATTATGAATTTGATTAAAATATTCCGATTTCAGTAATGTTGCTTATAGGATAGAAAAAACTAGAACTATTAAATGACTATAGGTACATTAGTAACAAAATATATATGATATTTTACATATATTTGACAATTATATTGTTTTAACAAATATTTTCTGATTGAAACAACTGCAAAAACATATATTTTCCTCCATATTCTCTCACAGTAGCCTGAACGAGGTCCATTGGTTCCTCTGGGTTCTGGTTTGTGAACTTTCACCTGAACTCTCCCAAAATGAATCTTCTATGTCTCTCTGAAGTTATTTATAAATGGCCTAGACTCTGTCCTTGGTCTGGAAAGCTCCTGGGATGATGTCTAGGGGCAAATGAGAATATATTCGATTCACACTATCTGTGAACAAAGACAGATCTTATTAGTAGAAATAGAAGAAAGATGAGTAGAGGAGGCAGAAAGGTAAAAATTGAAGCATGGCTATTGTTTCTTTAAGTTGCGAACCAGCTGAGATAATGATAATGATAATAATAATAATAATAACAACAATGTTTTTTTAAGGGTGGTAGTTGATGCAGTATATGGAGCATTGACCTTAGATAGGAGATCTAATATGTCTCCAAGGCATTTGACCCTCACAAGCAGGGTTACTTTGGGCAAGTCACTTAACCCTGACTGCGTCAAATGCAGGGATACCTTCAATAGTCCTGATTCATATCTGGTCAGTGAACCCAGATAGCTCTAGAGGAGAAAGTAAGGCTGGTGACTTAGCACAGAACCCCCTCACTCAAATCCAGTTCATGTGTTTGTCATGGCACCTTCCCTGGTGTCATGGTCTTCTTTAAAAATGAGGAACAGATATTATTATGTGAGACCATTGAGATACTCACCAGTGGATAGAGTACTAGATCTGGAAGCAGCAAGTTTCATCTTCCCAAGTTCACTACTACACTCACTAGTTGTGTGAACTTGAGCAAGTCATTTAACTCTATTTGCCTCAGGTCTTTATCTATAAAATGATCTGTGGGATAAATTGGCAAACCACTCCAGTATCTATGCCAAGAAAAATCCAAATAAAGTCAACAACTGAGTAACAACAAACAAATACTCAATAATAAAGACAGGTGGTCTCATTGAGAAGAATTTTTTTCAGTATTTTCCAAAACAGTGGAGAGTTTGGATTTCTGCATGCTTTCAAGGTGATTAAAATGACTTATTCCTGGTTAATATTGTGAAAAGAGAAAAAACAAGTAAAAAATCTGTATGAATGAATGTGACCTTTTTTCTGAGACTTTAACAACAATGATGAATTTTAAAATACTCATTTAAGACTTTTCTGTCCCTTGAAACTAGCAGTCACTTTTAGTTTCTTCTAAATTGTTATCTCTTCACTAAACCTTTTTTCTTCATCCTTTTTTTTTTTTGCTGGTCCTTGAGTCAGTGCCTCAGACTTGGCTGCTTCCATCAAGTCTGTTTTGCTATCAGCAACTACAGAGTGACTTTCATGAACTGTAATCCATCCATTCTGTACTTTTTTCTTCAACACAATTACTCTCTTTCCATGAACTGATAAGGGAATTGAAAATGAAAAGAAGTAAAAGAAAACTTTAGTCACTCCCTTCATCCCATTTCCTTACTAGCCATTTCTGTTCACAAACTAATACTTTCTACATGTTGGGGAGGGACAAAAGGGTGGTTAGCATTTCCATACACAAGTTATATTTCATTTAATTTATCGTGATTCAAAGTATTTTAAGAATGCCTGCCGATATAGCAAAATATAATATCTACCCTGTTTACTATACAAGAGAAGACAGGTAAAGCTCAAATGAGATCATGGGAGGCTGAAACTATTATTCTCACTTCACTATTATGAAAGCATTTTGTAAAACTGTAGAGGTCAAGCTCTAAATCTAAAGGTCAATTCCATCAGATTTAGAGTTCTGAGACTTATTATCTGTGCAACCTTGGACAAGTCATTTTCTTCTCCGAGTCTTTTTGTTTAAATGAAAAATGAAACTGATGATATTTACCATGTCCTTCTGAAAGCACTGTTGTGAGGACAAGATGTACTTGTATAAATCAAATGCTTTAAAAAATGCTTTCTAAACTAGAAAACGTAAATAAGCCAATCAGTAAGTATTTATTCTAGGAAGGAGGCTAAGTGATAAGGATTCAAAAACAAAAATAAAATTGTCTTTATCCTTAAGGAACTGCCATTCTATTCTGTCAGTTATTTTCAAATAAGTATTTATATTAAATATTATAATTTAATAAGATATAATTAATAATAACATTTATTATTAAAATATATGAGACCTATAATTCCTTATGCACTTGAAAAGGCACAGATCATGTGTGTATTTGAAGGACAGTGCTTATTTTTCCTTTTCAAAGTTTCAGAGCTGGTAATTATGTTGAAAAATCTTTAGGTGAACAGTACCAAACACAGAGCAGAGGGCTACTCCTAAGTGCCAGAAGCACTATGTAATGTAGTTGGAAAACATTAACAAAAGAAATTAAAATACAATAAACTAGAGATATAACATTATATATAATATATATAATATATATGTATATATATATATATATATATATATATATATACACACACACACACACACACACACACACACACACATATATGGCTGTGCCCTCCTCCCATTTTCTTTTTGGATTTGATCCTCCGGTCTAGTCCAACCCTGTTCCTCTTGTTGGCAATTTTCCTAAAGTCAGAAGTAAATCCAGGACTATTTAATTGCAATGTTATCATCCATTTCAAATGTATTGTATTTCTTCAGTCATAGCATTGTAGTGCAATGCTACATCCTAGTTTCTGACACTCTGTACTTTATATCTATAACTGTCATCATTATGACATTATGAAGTTAAAAAGAATGATTGGTATAAGCCAATATTCAGTGTATTCATCAAAATTTATGTATCATTTTGTCAGTCAAAGTAAGTCCATTCATGTTACAGGATAAAGAAAAATATTTAGAATTAAGATTTTCATAGAAATTATGCTAAACACTTTACAAATATTAGCTCATCTGAACTTCACGGTAACCCTGAGAAACAGGAGCTATTATTTATTTCATCAAATATTTTTCAATGAAATGTAAAAAAAATCATTCACTTTTCTAAAATGTTGAGGTCCAGTCAAAATGGTTTTTGAGAAAAGAGAAGATGCAACTGAATTAGAGACTCACACTTCTGAGTCCTATTCATTTCTTTTTGTGTTAGAATACTAATAATCACTAATATTTATACCAAGCTTACTATGTACCAATTATTATCTTATCAGAGGAAATATTTTTATTCCCACTTTACAGATGATGAAACTGAAGTAAATAGATGTTAAATGATGTTCCCAGAGTCCATTTATTTATAATATATTACTTATTTATAATAAGCATCTGAAGTCAAATCTGAATTCAGTTCTTCCTGACTTCAGATACAGCATTCTACCCACTGAACCACCTGGAGATACTGACTGGACAAAGTAGACACAATTGTTTACCTGGAAGAAGCTCCCAAGTGATAAAACCTTAGCCAGACTGTATAACATTTTTTTATTCAATTAATTGAATGAAGGTATAGATGAAATAATTATCAAATTTGCAGATGATCTAAAAATTTGGAGAAAGAGGTATTACCTTAGATAATAAAATCATATCCAAAAAGATCTTAACATGCCAGAACAATGGGATTACAGTTAATAAGAGGAAATTAATTAGAGATCAAAGAAAAGTTTTTAATCTCAATTTGTAAAAAAAAGCAAATACATGAATAGAAAATGTTTAATACAGAGCTAGAATAAATTCATTTAAAGAAAGATTTAAAATTGTCAGAGAGCTACAAGCTTCATATGCATTACCAAGCAGCCTCAAGAACTAATGCATTCTTAGACTATAATAATAAAAGTTTAAGAGCCCAATGGAGGAATACAACAGTCCTCCTGGGCTCTGGCTTATCTGACAGAGGCAGAGTATTATGATGAGTTGTAGAGAGGCATCTTGCTAACTTTAAGTTTTTCCAATATATTCAGACTCCCTGTAATGACTAATCCTGAGTCTGGAGGACCATTAATTTTCTCTTTCCTCCTTTCAGTAGAGAGGTGGTGAATGGCCACTACAAAATGCTATATGTAAGTATGCATGTATTTAGACTCTTTTGTTTTGTTTCACTTTTATTTTGCTGTAGGGGACAGTTTCTTTGGAAAGGGACCTTCTTGGAAAGTAACCGTGGTGTAATGATAAATAAATAGATTATAGTATCACTAACACATTTTGTTTTTTTTAAATATTATTTATTTTAACATTCTAATCTTTTTAAATTTTGTGCTCCAAATTCTTTCCCATGCACACACTGAAAAGATAAGCCAAATGATGGCAATTTGATTTTACATGTGAAAACATGTAAAACATTTTCATATTAGGTATGGAATAAAAAAAAGAAAGAATTCACATTTCAGTTGTCATTCAGAATTCAACAGTTATATTTCTGGAGGGATATGGAGGGATATGGATGATTTTGATCATGAGTAATTTGAAATGTCTTAGATCATTATGTTGACTAGAGTATCCTAGTCTTTCACAGCTGATCATTACTTCAATATTGCTGTTACTGTATACAATGGTCTCTTGGTTCTTTATACTTCACTTTTCATGGGTTCATATAGTCATGTATTTTCTGAAACTTCTGTCCCCAACCTCCATCACAATCATATGCCACATGTATTTTCATCCTTTCCCAACTGATGAGCATCACCTCAATTTCCAATTCTTTACCATCACTAAAAGAGCTGCAATTAGTTTTTTTATACAGAAAGATCCTTGTTCTTTACTTTCCTCTTTAAGAATATATAACTAGTGGCAGTATTATTGAGACAAAGGGCGTACAAAGTTTTATAGACTTGTGGGAAAAATTTCAAATTATATTTGAGAGTGATTTGATGAATTCAAAATACCACTCTTCCAGCTTTTGTTATTCCTGCTAGATGTGAGGTGGTACCTAAGAGTTATTTTAATTTGAGTTTTTCCAGTCATTGGTGATTTAGAACATTTTTTCGTGTGACTAGATAATTTCTATTTTTTCTTCTGAAAACTGCCTGTTCACATCCTTTGATTAATTCCCAATTGGGGAATAGCTGTTTTGATATAACTTTTTTGGTTTTTTTTTTTTTTTAGTTATTTATATATTTTGAATTTTAAAGTTTCCCCCCCAATCTCACTTCCCTCCCCCTCACCCCCAGAGAAAGCAGTCTGTTAGTCTTTATATTGATCTAAGTCAAATGTTATGAGAAATCATATCCTTAAGAAAGAAAAATAAAGTATGAGGGATAACAAAATTATGTAATAAGATAATTTTTTTTTAAATTTAAGGTAATAGTCTTTGGTCTTTGTTCAAACTCCACAATTCTTTCTCTGGATACAGATGGTATTCTCCATCACAGATACCTCAAAATTGTGCCTGATTGTTGAACTAATGGCATAAGCAAGTCCATTAAGGTTGATCATCATCCCCATGTTGCTGTTAGGGTATACAGGGTTCTTCTGGTTCTGTTCATCTCGCTCAGCATCAGTTCATGCAAATCCTTTCTGACTTCCCTGAATTTCCATCCCTAATGGTTTCTAAAAGAACAATAGTGTTCCGTCATATGCATATACCACAATTTATTAAGCCATTGTTAAATTGATGGACATCCCCTCTATTTCCAATTCTTTGTCACTGCAGAATAGCTATGAATATTTTTGTACAAGTTTATATACTATTTAATCAGTTCCCTATATATTTGAGAAATGGTCTTAGATGAGCTTATTAAAAAATTGTTGATATTACTTCATTGGCTATGACACTTTTCAGCAAAATGTAGTTTCCCTGATTATTCCTATTAATCAATATCTTTTAATTTTTGTTTTTATTTTGTCTGGAGATCAAGCTATTCCTCAACTTTCTAGTGTTTTTAATAGGAGTGGATGTTGCATTTTATTAAAGGCTGTTCAGCATCTATTGAGATAATCATGGGATTTCTGTTGGTTTTTCTATTGATATACTCAATTATGTGTGTTTTCCTAATATTGAACCAGCCCTGCCTACTTGGCATAAATCCTCCCTGATCATGATGTATTATACTGGTAATAACTTGCTGTAACCTCTTTGCTACAATTTTATTTAAGATTTTTGCATCAATGGTCATTAGAGATATTGGTCTATAATTTTCTTTGTTTTGTTTCTTCCTGGTTAGGTATAAGCAGCATGTTGGTGTCATAAAAGGAATTTAGGAGAACTGCTCCTAGTTTTTAAAATAGTTTATGTAGAATAGCAATTAATTGTTCCTTAAATGTTTCATAGAAAAATGATTACATTTTCATGTTTATTTTTATACTTCTTTGAACCATAAATGTCAATTTTTCTATTCAGCTCTGTTTTTTAAAATCAGGAATTCTTGAATGTCCTCTGTTTCAATAAATATTCATTTTCTTCCAAAGAATTATCTTCAATTTTTTTCTGGCCAGGCAATTCTTGGTTGAAATCTTAGCTCTTTTGTCTTCTATAATCTCATAGTCCAAGTTCTCTCCTCCTTTAATATGACAGGATCCTATGTGGTCCTGACTATTCTTTCACAATATTTGAATTGCTTCTTTTTATCTTCTTGAAATATTTTTCTCCTTGTTCTGGGTGCTCTGGAATTTAGCCAAAATAATATTGAAAGTTTTCATATTTGGGATCTCTTTCAGGAAGGAATCAGTAGATTCTTTCAATTCCTATTATACCCACTAGATATAAGTTATTGGGACAGTTTTCCTTGATAATTTCTTTTTTCAAATATATATTTATTTATTTTTTGAGTTTTGCATTTTCCCCCTACTCTTGCTTCCCTCTTCCCCCCCACAGAAGGCAGTCTGTTAGTCTTTATTGTTTCCATGGCATGCAATGATCTAAGCTAAATGTGATGTGAGAGAAATCATATCCTCAGGGAAGAAAAATAAAGTATAAGAGATAGTAAAATTACATAATAAGATAATTTTTTTAATTAAAGGTAATAGACTTTGGTCTTTGTTCAAACTCCACAATTCTTTCTCTGGATAAGATGATATTCTTTATAACAGATATCCCCAAACTGTGTCTGATTGTTGCACTAATGGCATGAGCAAATCCATTAAGGTTCATCATCACCCTCATGTTGCTGTTAGGGTGAACAATGTTCTTCTGGTTCTGCTCATCTCACTTAGCATCAGTTCATCCAAATCCTTCCCTGAATTCCCATCCTTTCTGGTTTCTAATAGAACATTAGTGTTCCATCTCTCTCTCTCTCTCTCTCTCTCTCTCTCTCTCTCTCTCTCACACACTCTCACACACACACACACACACACACACACAGACATTTTTTAATCCTGGATTTCTCAATCTTTATCTGGAACAGTTTTCTTGAAATATTTCACATTTTAGCATGAATTTTTTCATTTGTTTTGCTTTATTTTATTGTTTCTTGATGTCTCATTGGCTTAATAACTTTCTCTTTCTCACCTCTAATTTTTACAGAATTAATTTCCTCATTATTATTTGTACTTCCCCTTATATTTGGTCTCTCTCTCTTTTTTGATGTGTATCTCTACAAGCCAATTCTGCTTCTTAAGATGTCCTTTTCTTCAGAATTTTTTGTGCCATGTTTTTTCAAACTGTGGCTGATTGCCTTGTAGAGAAAGCACAATAACTGTTTTTAAACATTAGATGGTCTAAAAACATGTAGAAGACTGAGTTGAATCCATTTTCACTCTATTCATTTACAACAACAAAGGAAAGCTATGAATAGTTGGTGAAATGATGGGAGGCAGATTTCAGATCCATATGTGGAAAACTCCAAATCATAACAGAAATGGGCAACCTCCTGACATGATAGTTTCCTATCCCTGGGTATTGTCAAGAGAAGACTAGATGACCACTCTGAGGAGTTTCATGGAAGATCCATTTCAGTTTATGATTAAACAAGATAGTTCAAATCGCCTTCTGGATTCTAGAATAATGGAAATCTCAGGGAAAGCTAAGTTTCAGTTTAAATTAGCTAAAACTAAGGGGTGGCTAGGTGGCATAATGGATAAAGCACCGGCCCTGGAGTCAGGAGTACCTGGGTTCAAATTTGGTCTCAGACATTTAATAATTACCTAGCTGTGTGGCCTTAGGCAAGCCACTTAACCCCGCTTGCCTTGCAAAAACCTAAAAAAAATTAGCTAAAACTTACATGGAAGAGGTGTACTAACTACTAAGAGTGAGTGGGGTGTACTAACAATAGCATATAGCATCCAAAAAGCACAGTAGGAGAGACTAGTAGAAAGATACAGGTTGTGGATTGTAACTGAAATGGTTACATAAGAATGATAGATATTAAAATATGTAAAGGGAAGAAAGGAATTTTTTTCCTAGGGTAACATTTATTAATAATGGGGCATTTAGTGTGAATGGCAAATCAAGAATAGACAGTATACTGGGAGTTAAGATGGGCTTCAGTTGTACCTAATGTCTGGTGCATCTGAATATGAATTTTGGTCATAATCTAAGATATCAAAATAAGTAGACAGCTCTTTGAAAGAGCATTGTTCAGCAATTCCAATTCTAGGCCTATATTCAGAAAAAAATCATAAAACAATGGGAAAAGTCCCTCATGTTCCAAAATATTCATAGCAACTATTTTTTGTAGTGGCAAAGAATCAGAAATTGAGGACATACCCATCCATTAGGGAATGGCTAAACATCCATTAGGTTATGGTACATGAATTCTATGGAATATTAACATTCTATTAGAAACTATAAATGGACTCTAGAGAAGCATGGAATGAGTTACAGGATCTGATGCTTAGCAAAGGGAGCAGAACAATGTACACATTGTGATATGATTAACTTTAATGGAAGCAGCTCTTCTCAGAAGTTCAGAGAGATAGGACAACTGTATTAGACTGGCTATGGAAAGTGTTATCACCATCCATAGGAAGAAAAATCAAAGATAAAATAAAGACAAGCAAGAAAAAACAACTCTTTAGAATCTGATGAACACTTTATAAAAATTATCTCCACATCCAAAGATTCCAAGAAAAATATGAATTAGTCTTAATCCAGGGAAGGGCTAAACAATTTTGAAAATCACATAAGAGAGGTACCAGAAGCAGAAACAGATTAATTATGACCATAGAAAGTTAGAATGACAAGGAATATCAAAACACATACTCAGAAGAAGATAATAAAGTCAAAGAAAGGTCCTACATCCAAAGATTTCAAGAAAATATGAATTTGTCTTAATCCATGGAAGGACAGAAAAAATTTTGAAAATCAAGTAAGAGAAGTACTAAAAACAGATTAGGTCAAATAGTAAAAGAGATACACAAAGCCAATTAGGAGAAGAATGCCTTATAAAGCAGAATTGGCCAAATAGAAAAAAGAGAGGCTCAAAAATTCACTGAAGGAAAAATCTTTTTAAAAATTAGAATTGGCCAAATGGAAAAGGAGGTACAAAAGGAGGTCATTGAAGGTAAAGAATTCTTTAAAAGATAGAATTGAGCAAATGGAAGCTATTAACTTTATGAGAAATAATGAAAAAGGAAACAAACCAAAAGAATTAAAAAATACAGGACATCTAAAATATCAAATTTAAAAAACCGATCTGGAAAATATATTCAAAATAGATAATTTAAAAATTATTGGATTAGTAGAGAGCTATGATTAAAAAAAACACCCTATTCATCTTCTTTGAAGATATTATCTGGAAAAAGTACCCTGATATTCTAGCACCATAGGGCAAAATATAAAGACTTCACAGATCACATCCTGAAGGAGATACCAAAATGAAAACTCTCTAGAATATTATAGCAAAATTCCAGAGTTCTAATGTCAAGGAGAAAATATTTCAAGCAGTAGGAAAGAAACAATTACATTATTGTGAAGCCAGAGACAGTATAACATAAAACTTAACACTTTCTACAGTTAAAGATAAGAGAACTTGAAATATTATATTACAGTAGGCAACAGAGCTAGAATTACAAGCAAGAATCATCCACCCAGTAAATTTCAGGAGAGGAAAAAATATTGACCTTCAATAAAATAGCTGACTTTCAAGCATTCTTGATGAAAAGACCAGAGCTGAATAGAAAATATAACATAATATATATATATATACATATACATATATATACACACATACATACATACATATACACATATTTACATATGTGTATATGTAAATATGTAGATGTATGTGTATATAAATATATAAACTCACAGAGGACACAGGTATGAGTTGAATATGAAGAGATAGTATCTAAAAAGTAAAATTATGGGGTGAGAGAGGAATATTCTGGGAGAAAGTAAAAGGAAAAAGTAGAATGAGATAAATCATCTCACATAAAAGAGGCAAGTAAAACTTTTTTTTTAACAGGGAAGGGAAGAGGGGAGGTTCAAGGGAGATTGAGTAAACCTTATTCTTATCATAATTGGCTCAAAAGAGAAAATAATGTATACACTCAATTTGGTGTAGAAATCAGGTGATAGAAGAAAGGGAAGATAACGGAAAGGAGTAATAAGAAGCAAAATACAAAAATGGTGGAAAGGGAAAGGGTGAAAGGAGAGACAAGATAGAATAAATGAGGGTAGAAAAATAGAACAGTATCGAGGAAAAAATTGAAGGAAATTTATTTTTAAAAAAGCATCATTTCTCAAACATAGAGTCCTTGAGTCAGATTTAAAAGAATGAGTCGTTCCCTAAATGATAAATGATCAATGATAGTAACAAATTTCCAATGGAGTAATCAAAGCTATCTATAGAAATAAAAATATCCTAATACTATTCAATGGAGAAATGCAAATTAAAATATTTTTATGTACTACTGCATACTTTTTTAAGTTGAATTTAAGGATAAACAAAGGAAAATGGCTAATGTTCGAGGGGATGTGGGAAAACTGAGACATTAGTGCACTATTGGTGAAGTTGTGAACTGATTGAACTCTTTTGGAAAATATTTGGAAATAGCCCAAAGGCCTATGAAATTGTGCATACCCTTTGATTTAGCAATACCACTACTAAATCTTATCCCAAAAGAGATAAAAAACAAAAAAAGAACAAAGAATCACGTGTATAAAATATTCATAGGAGTTGTTTCCTTGAGACAAAGAAATAGAAATTTAGGATATGCCCAACAACTGGGGAGTGGCTGAACAAATTGTGATATGTGATTAGAATGAAATATTATTCTTCTCTAAGAAAAGATGAACAGGATGCTCTCAGAAATAATTTTAAAGACTTACATTAGCTGATAGAAAATGAAAGTGCAAAGTAATAGTAATATTGTAAAATGGTCAATTGTGAGTGACTGAGCTACTCTTAGCAATGAAATAATCCAGGATAACTTTACGGTCTATTATGATGAAAAATGCTATCCATCCCCAGAGAATAATGTCTAAATACATATTGAAGATTATTTTTCTTTATTTTTTAAGGGTTTCCTTTTTCAGCATGAGAGTGTAGATCTGTTTTCTTTCACAATATGACTCTTATGGGAATGTTTTGTATAACTACACATGAATAGCATTAAAAAATCAAAACAAAGGATAAACAGCATCAGAATAACAAAGATACTTGAATTAATGTCATATGAAGGTCCAATAAAAAAATGGGAATATTTTGCCTGAAGAAAAGAAGACCATGATCCCATATTAGCTTTACTTAATTAAAGAAATCATCTTTGATTGGTCTGAGAAGGAAAAAATAAGAAAAATGAGCAAAAATGGGGAAGATGCCAATTTAGATTTACTATCAGAAGGGGGGAGAATCATAACAACCAAAGTCTAAAGAAAGAATCCAGGTTTAATAGCAAGGGAATGACCACTTATAGAATATGATATAGATTGATTTATTTTTCAGGAACAGTATAACTAAAATGGACACATTGATGACCCTCCAAAGTCTGATATTCTGGGATCCTGTGACCTATAATTCATTAAGAATTTTAGTAATGTTTCTCCAAGGGAACAAGATAGATAAGAGTAGTTAGTCATTTGGATTTGGAACTGACTGAATTCTCAGACCCAAGCTGTCATGATTAATGTTTACTGTCAAACTGAAAGGAGCTGTCTAATAAAATTCTTAGGAATTTGTCATTGACATTGTTCCATTCAGTATTTTTGCCATTTTATTTCACAAAATTGCAAAGAAAATATTTGCCATATTTGCAAATAATGTGTATTTTGGAGGGCTAAATAACACTGTGTACAAAAAAATCTATAATCAAAACAGATTTTGAAAGGCTAAAACACATGATTATTTTATTTAGTTTTTATATCCCAGATTTAGCCAAGTCTGGCTAAAGTAGACTTTATCATTACATACTTACCTAATATATGTCTTCAGATTGATTCTTCTTCCCTTTAACCCCTGCCAATTACTAATGCAAGGAGAGTAAAAACAAGTTTCCAAGGCTCCTCTGGTTACTTTCCCAGAATTCTATATCTTGAGGAATGCATACATGATCCCACACAACAGGAAATTCTTCTGGAGAGTCCTGTATTGCATACATGCTATTTCTTAAAGTTAAGAGTCTCATCTTTGTATGAGCTGACAAGCATTGACAACCAAAGCATTAACAGAGTTCTATTATTATACACTTTCTTTACCTTAAATCCGTTACACAAGTCAATTCTTTTTCACCAAGAAGGAAAATGCAAGATAATCAACAGAGGGCTTTTTTAAAATGTCATTTGAAAATGTTGGCTAGTTCATAATCCTCAAAATTTTCAATCTTTCCCATTATTTCCAAATTTTCCAGGACATAATAAATCTCCAGGTCAAAATAAAAATTACAAAAAATTTTTTTTATTGATAGCAGTCAATAGTTGAAAATAAATCTGTCAGCAGAATCATTTAATTTAATTTCCATTTAAAAACAGAAAATCAATAAACTGAATAACAGATTAGAAATCAAATGAGTCAAGAAAATTTGAGAATATTATGAACCCTATCTGGGAAGTTTTAAAAAACAGATGGATGGCTGATGAAATTTAGGTGTGGCACTTAAAAATAGATCACTTCTGAAACATTTTGAAAATGGAAAACAATTTTAAAAAACTATGCAGGCAATGCTTTAAAAATTAAAGGAAGTCATTGTCATTCACTTCTATTTCTTGTATTAAATCTTCTATATATTGCTAATTTGGGGAAAATGGTGACATTATAAAGATTTTTTACATGTGAATACTAAATATTGTCTATATATAATTATAGTTACTTCATATTTCCTCATTGGTTTTATCTTTCATCCTAATCAAAGATGTTATTCTGTAGTTTATAATCAATATATTATCATTTACTAATTAAATCAAATATTTAATAATTATTATAATGATCATATTTGAATTTACACAATATCTTGAATATACACAATTTTAAAAATAATTTTAAATATACATTTTTCATATATAAACTACTATTATTTTATTCAAGAGTTATGTGATATTAGTAATATTGATTATTTTGTTTACTTTATGAACTGAATCTTTGATATTCAAATATTAGTTGTTAATTTTAACATGATAGAAATCTAGTTCTGGAGGAAACCTTTCCTTCAAAATTATTCATGTCAATGTGACTCCAATGAACTTCAAAAATCCATTGAAAAGGATCATTGTTGTATAATTATATTGTGGACAATAAACTATTTACATGAGAGACAATAGCTTCTTTGCTTCTCAATAAGGATGAAAGTTAATATAATTCATATATGTCTACTATCCAGGAACTAGTTCTTTTAACTAAGTGAAATTTCCAGATAACTACAGCATGATCCTCACTCATAATGTTGATACATAAGTTTCCCTTAATCATTTTAAATACAATAACTCTAAATATTATTTAACCTTTTATTGATATTCACAACTCAGTTTCATCATCATAAAGAGTAGATATGAATCTGTGCTATGACACTAATCTTGAAAACATTGGAGTTCTACACCAGGTGTCTCTGTTTTTAATATGATTTAATGTGTGTATGTGTTTTTAATGAATTATTTTATTTTCCCCCAGCTACATGCAAAACAGTTTTCAATGTTGATTTTTAAAACTTTGAATTATAAATTCTCTTCCTTACTTGCTCCCCAGTCACCCCATTGAGAAGGAAAACAATTCAGTAAAATTTATACATGTGTAATCATGCAAAACATTCCCATATCACCCATGTTGTAAAAGAAAAACTAGACCAAAACCAAAACAAAACCAAACCTTAAGAAAAAAAAAAGTTTTAAAAACGTATACTTCCATTTGTATTGACATCATCAGTTCTTTCTCTAGGAATGGATAAAATTTTGCTTTATAAGTTCTTCAGACTTATCTGGGAGAATTCTATTGCTCAGGATAGTTAAATAATTCACAGTGGATTATCTTGTAAAATTGTTATAACTTTTGTACACAATACATTTCACTTTATTTGAGCACATGCAAGACTTTCCAGGTTTTTTTCTTTTTTCCTGGGAGGACACTGTTCAGCATTTATTCAAAAGATCACAGATAGTTTTAATTGCTTCGTCTGAAACTGCTCATATATTTTGATATGGCTTTCATATTTATAAATTTGATTCATTTCTCAAAGAAATTGCTTCAAAATGTTTTTCACCATTACAATTGTTCATTTCCCTCCATTGCATCCCCCATTCATTTTATTCTCTTTCTCCTTTCATCTTGTATCTCCTCAAAGGTATTTTGCATCTGGCTATATGTCTATCAATCTGCTTTCTCTTCTGTGTTCTATCATCTCCCTCCTTTCTCTTATCCTTTTCTTCTCCTACTTTCCTGTGAAGAAACATAGATTTTTATACTCAATTAAATGTGTAAGTTATTACCTCTTTGAGCTAATTCTGATGAGTTCACTCCCTCCCGCCTTAATCCCCCTTCCCTCCATTGTAAAAGGTTTTCCTTACCTCTTTATGTGAAATAATTTAATTATTCTACATGTCTCTTTCCATTTCTCCCAGTAAATTATTCTCTCACTCCTTAATTTTATTTTTTAACTATTAGACCTTCTTATTAAAACTTAGATCTGTACTCTCTGCTACATAAACTTCTTCTAATAGTGCTAATAATGAGAAAGTTCTTATAGCTTATCAATATCATCTTTCCTATTAGGAATGTAGACAGTTTAATCTTATTAATGTTTCTCATGAGTCTTGTGTTTGGAGGTCATATCTTATATTCAATTATGGTCTTTCCATAAATATTTGAAATACCTCTACTTCATTGAATATTCATTTTTCACCTGAGGAATTATTTTCAGGTTTTTTGGGTGGGTAATTCTTGGTTGGGTCCTAGTTCCTTTAACTTCTGGAAAATCATATTCCAACCCATTCAGTCCTTTACTGTAGAAGCTGCTAAATCTTTTATCATTCTGACTGTGGCTCCACTATACTTGTATTTTTTTTTGCTTATCTTAATGATTTTTTTTATTTTGAGTTTTACAATTTTCCCCCTAATCTTACTTCTCTCTCCCCACCCCCATAGAAGCTAATTTGCCAATCTTTCCATTGTTTCCATGATTATACATTGATCCAAATTGAATGTGATGAGAGAGAAATCACATCCTTAAAGAAGGAACATAAAGTATAAGTGATAGCAAGATCAAACAACAAGATATCAGTTTTGTTTTTTAAATTAAAATTAATAGTCCTTGGTCTTTGTTCAAACTCCAGGGTTCTTTCACTGGATACAGATGGTATTCTCCACTGCAGACAGCCCCAAATTGTGCCTGATTGTTGCACTGATGGAATGAGCAAGGTTGATCACTGCCCCCATGTTGCTGTATGGGTGTACAGGGTTTTTCTGGTTCTGCTTATCTCACTCGGCATCAGATCATGCAAATGCCTCCAGGTTTCCATGAATTCCCATCCCTCCCGGTTTCTAATAGAACAGTAGTGTTCCATGACATACATATACCACAGTTTGCTAAGCCATTCCCCAATTGAAGGACATTTATTTGATTTCCAATTCATTGCCACCACAAACAGGGTTGCTATGAATATTTTTGTACAAGTGATGTTTTTACCCATTTTCATCATCTCTTCAGGGTATACACCCAGTAGTGGCATTGCTGGATCAAAGGGTATGCACATTTTTGTTGCTCTTTGGGTGTAGTTCCAAAGTGCTCTCCAGAAAGGCTGGATGAATTCATAGCTCCACCAACAATGTAATAGTGTCCCAAATTTCCCACAACCCTTCAAACAATGATCATCATCCTTTTTGGTCATATTAACCAGTCTGAAAGGTATGAGTTGGTACCTTAGAGAGGATTTAATTTGCATTTCTCTAATAAGTAATTATGGAGAGCAATTGTTCCTGTGACTATGGATTCCTTTGATCTCCTCATCTGTAAATTGTATTTGTGTAGCCTTTGATCATTTGTTAATTGAGGAATGGCTTTTTTTTAAAAATTTGACTCATTTCTCTGAATATTTTAGAAATGAGTCCTTTGTCAGAAATATTAGTTGTAAAGATTCTTTTCCAGTTTACTACATTTCTGTTGTTGGTTACAGTGGTTTTGTCTGTGCAAAAGCTTTTTAATTTAATGAAATCAAAATCATCTAGTTTGTTTATAGTCATGTTCTCCATTTCTTCCTTAGTCACAAACTGCTTCCAATTCATAGATCTGATAGGTAAACTATTCCTTAATCTTCAAGTTTGCTTATAATAATTTTTTATGTTGAAATCCTGTATCCATTTGGATCTTATCTTCGTATAGGGTATGAGGTGTTGGTCTAACCTAAGTTTCTTCCATACTAACTCCCAATTTTACCAGCAGTTTTTATTGAAGAGAGAGTTTTTATCCCAATAGCAGTACTCTTTGGGTTTATCAAACAGCAGATTATTATAATCATTTCCTGTTATTGCACCTAGTCTATTCCGCTGGTCCACCACTCTATTTCTTAGCCAATACCAAACAGTTTTGATGACTAATGCTCTATAATATAATTTAGATCAGGTAGAGGTAAGCCCCCTTAATTTGCATATTTTTTCATTGAATCATTTGAAATTATTGACTTTTTACTTCTTCATATGAATTTACTTACAACTTTTTCTAATTCATTAAAGTCATTTTTTGGAATTTTGATTGGTAGGGCACAAAACAGGATATTTAGTTTTGGTACAACTGTCATTTTTATTATATTAGCTCTACCTATCCATGAGCATTTGATGTTTGCCTTGTTATTTAAATCTAATTTAATTTGTATGAGAACTGTTTTGTAATTTTTTTTTCACAAAGTTGATGAGTCCGCCTTGGCAAATAGATTCCCGGGTATTTTATATTGTCTGAGGTTACTTTGAATGGGATTTCTCTTTATAGCTCTTCCTGCTCTGTCTTGCTATTTATATGTTGAGGATTGACGAGGGTTTATATTATATCCGGCAACTTTGCTAAAATTGCTAATTGTTTCTGGCAGTTATTTTGGGTGATTTCTTGAGATTCTCTAGGTATATTATTATGTCATCTGCAAAGAGTGAGAGTTTATTCTCTTCCTTCCCAATGCTAATTGCTTCAATTTCTTTTTCTTCTCTAATTACTGAAGCTAATATTTCTAATACATTATTGAATAGTAGTGGTGATAATGGGCATGCTTGTTTCACCCCTCATTTAACTGAGAATGCCTCTAGCCTCTCCCCATTGAATATAATGCTTGTTGATGATTTCACATAGGTACTGCTTATTATTCTGAGAAACAGTCCATTTATTCCTACACTCTCTAGTGGTTTTAGTAGGAATGGGTACTGTATTGTGTCAAAAGCTTTTTCAGCATCTATTGATATAATTTATGATAAGTTTGCTGATGATATAATTAATTATGCTAACACTTTTCCTAACATTGAACTAACCCTGCATTCCTGGGGAAAATCCTACTTGGTCTAAATGAATTATATTAGTGATAACCTGTTGTAATTGTTTTGCTAAGATTTTCATCAAGGAGATAGGTCTACAATTTTCTTTCTCTGATTTAACTCTTCCTGGTTTAGGTATCAGCACTATATTGGTGTCATAGAAAGAGGAAGAGCTCTGTCTTCCACTATTTTTTCAAAGAGTTTATGTAGGATTGGAACCAATTGTTCCTTAAATGTTTGGTAGAATTCACTTGTGAATCCATCAGACCCTGTAGATTGATGGCTTGTTGAATTTCTTTTTCTGACATAGGGTTGTTTAGGTAATTAATCTCCTCTTTATTTAACCTGGACAACTTATATTTTTGTAAATATTCATCCATTTCAGTCAGATTGTCAATTTTTTTGGCATAGATTTGGGCAAAATAATCCCAAATTATTATTTTAATTTCCTCCTCATTTGTGACGCATTCACCTTTTTCATTTATGATACTAGTAATTTGGTTTTCTTCTTTCTTTTTTTTAAATAAAATTGATCAGAGTTTTATCAATTTTATTAGGTTTTCATAAAACTCTCTATTTTTATTTGTTAATTCAATAGTTTTTTGCTTTTGCTTTTATTAATTTCTCCTTTAATTTTTAGAATTTCAAATTTGATATTTGAGGGGTTTTAATTTTCTCTTTCTCTAATTTTTTTAGTTGAACATTTAGTTCATTGATTTCCTCTTTCTCTAATTTATTCATGTAAGCATTTAAAGATATAATATATCCCCTGAAAGCCACTTTGAGTGAATCCCATAGGTTTTGGTATGTTGTTTCATTATTATCATTATCTAGGATAAAATAATTAATTCTTCTTATAATTTGCTGTTTGGTCCATTCATTCTTTAAAATGAGGTCATTCAATTTCCTATTAGTTCTGGGTCTATATCTCCCTGCCCCAGGATTGCATATGATTTTTATTGCATTGTGTTCTAAGAAAGATATATACATTATTTCTTCCTTTTTGCAGTTGATCATTAGGGTTTTATGCCCTAGTACATGGTCAATTTTAGTATAAGTGCCGTGTACTGCAGAGAAAAAGGTATATTCCTAACTATCTCCATTCAATTTACTCCATAGGTCTATCAAATTCAGTTTTTCTAACAATCTATTTACCTCCTTAATTTTTTTGTTGTTTATTTTATGATTGGATTTATCTAAATCAGAGAGAAGGAGGTGGAGTTCTCCCACTAGTAGAGTTTTCTGTCTTTGTCTTCCTGTAGTTTTTTCCAGCTTCTCCTCTAAGCATTTGTATACTATCCCATTGGGTGCATTTTCAGTATTGAAATCACTTTATTATATATGGTACCTTTTAGGAGAATAAAGTTTCCTTCCTTATCTCTTTTAACACTATCTATTTTTGCAGCTGCTTTTTCTGAGATAAGGATTGCTACCCCTGCTTTTTGCACTTCTGCTGAAGCAAAATATATTTTGCTCCAACCTTTTACCTTTACTCTATATGTATCTCTCAGTTTCAAATTAGTTTCTTGTAAGCAGCATATTGTAGGATTTTGGTTTCTTAATCCATGCTGCAATTGTTTTACATTTTAAGGGAAAGTTCATCTGATTCACATTTAAAATTATAATTACCAACTCTTTATTGTACTCCCTGCTATCTTCCCTCTGTCTGCATATTTCCCCTTTTTCCATCTTCCCTAGTATTTTTTCTGAATACTACACCCTTCAGTGTATTTGCCCTCCTATAAAGAATCCCCTCCCCTTTGTGCCCTGTTCCATTTTCCTTTTTCCCTTTCCTTCCTTCTGTTAGTTCTCCTTTTTCTCCCATTCCCTGTCTACACCCCCCCTTTTCCCCTTTTAATAGTTGAAAGGTAAGATGCTTTATAAGTTAACTGAGTGTGTGTGTAAATTAACTTTAATCCAAGTCTGATGACAGGAAGATCTCCTCCCTTCTTCCCCTCTACTTCCATAGGGCTTTGGTACCTCTTAATGTAGTGATATTTACACCCATTCAATCCCCTCCTTCCTCCTATTTCCTTCCTGTCCCCCTATTTTAGAAGGAAGTGCTTTTAAATCATTCTATCTGAGTCATAGAAAATTCTGAGTATCCATCACTTCTGGCTAAGCATATTCTCTCTAATAGAGTTACAGTTCTTGAGAGTTATTAGCATCTTTCTCCCAAGTAGGGTTATAGCCAGTTTCATCCCATTGGATAGCAGTTTCATGGATAAATCATAAGTGTCCATCACTTTTGGCTAGGTATACCCTCTCTGTTAGAGTTATAGTTCTCAAGAGTTATGAGAGTCTTTTTTTCCAAGCTGGGAAATGGCCAGTTTCATCTTATTGAATAACAGTTTTTTTTTCCTTTAACCACCCCCCCTTTTCTTACCTTTTCATGTGTCTCTTGAACCTCCTGTTTGATGTTTAAATTTTCTGTTTAACTTTGATATTTACATCTTGAAATCTTGGATGTCTCCCATTTAACTAAATTTCCATCTTTTCCCCTGGAAGTGAAGGCTCAGGTTTGCCGGGTAATGGATTTTTGGCTTCATTCCAACCTCTATTTCTCTTTGGAATATCTCATTCTGGGCCCTGTGATCACTTAATGTTGTTGTGGCCAGGTCCTGAGTAATCCTTACTGTGGCTCCATGGTATTTAAACCATTTCTTTCTGATTGCTTTCAGGATTTTCTCTTTTATCTGATAGTTTTAGAAAATTCCTTGGTATTTTCATTTAAGGATCTCTTTCCAGAGGGAGATCAATGTATTCTTTCAATAACTATTTTGCCCTCTGGTTCCATGATATCAGGACAATTTTCCATCACTAAATCCTGTAAGATTAAGTCCATGCTTTTTTTCTTTTCTTTTGTTTTTTAGTTTTTTTGCAAGGCAAATAGGGTTAAGTGGCTTGCCCAAGGCCACACAGCTAGGTAATTACTAATTGTCTGAGGCAGTATTTGAACCCAGGTACTCCTGGCTCCAGGGCTGGTGATCTATCCACTGCTCCACCTAGCTGCCCCCTTTTTTTCTTTTCAATGTTCTCAGGAAGGCCAATAATTCTCTGATTCTCCCTTCTCAATCGATTCTTGAGGTCAGTGGTTTTGCTGATGGAGTATTTTACATTTTTTTCTACTTTTTTTGTTCTTTTGGTTTTGTTCAACACAATCTTATTGTCTCATGAAGTCATTAGTTTCTGCCAATTCCATTCTTTTCTTTAGAGGAGAAGATTTTTCTTCCTTTATCTTTTGTATCTCCTTTTCTAGTTGGTCCATTCTATTTTTGAAAGAGCTTTCCATTTGACCAATTGAGGTTTTGAGAGAATTATTTTCTTTTTTGCATTTGACCAATTAAGGATCCAATAGTAATTACTCCAGCTGGCCAGTAGGAGGTGCTGGTTCATTTCTCTGGAGTGTCAGTGACCTTGTTTGAGGTCCTCATTCTTGGCCTGGAGGGAGTGATTGGAGCTGTTAAATACTTTTGTCTTCAATCAATGGTGGACTATACCTGGGGTGAGGTCATCACTCTCCCTATTGTCAACTGGGGTGGTTCTGCTGCTTACACACCTGCTCCTGGGCCAGAAGAACTGTGTTTGTTCTGGGAAGAGGCTTCAGCTGAAATGGAGGTGTAGATTTAGAGTTCTTCCAGACCAGAGGAGCCCAGCTCTCCTGTCAGGAAGCTCCAGATGGTCAGTGCCAACACCAATGTCTCTGTTCCCTAGTTGACCCAAGCCTCAGCAGTCGACCAGGCTCTAGCCCTGCAGGTGATCTACAGGTACAGTTTTCAGGCTTCCCTACTGTACTCCAGCCCCACTGCCAAATAGGCTGATACATGGCTGATTCGCCCTCTGCATCTAGGAATGTGGAAGACAAATCATGGGGTAGATGTTTTTTCTCCTGGATTTTCTTTCTGGATTTTGTTGATCAGATTTCCATTAAGAGGTTTGTTTCATATCATATATGAGGAAAGATCAGGAGATTTTAGAACTCAGACTGTCTTCACTCTGCCATCTTGGCTGGAAGTCCTCTCTACTATATTTGTTGATGCTGTTTTTGATGTTGTTATTGTTTTTTTCCTGACTTTTCCCTCTCATTTGAGGATCTATTTTAGAGGTAATCTACAAATTCTTTAAATTTTTATTTTTCCCTATGATTCTAGAATATTAGGGAAGTTTCCCTTGATTTATTTCTTTTTTGTTTGTTTGTTTTTTATTAAAGATATTATTTGAGTTTTACAGTTTGTCCCCCAATCTTGCTCCCCCCCAACGAAAAGCAATCTGTCAGTCTTTACTTTGTTTCCATGTTGTACATTAATGCAAATTGAGTGTAATGAGAGAGAAATCATATCCTTAAGGAAGAGACAAAATGTATAAGAGATAACAAGATCAGACAACAAGATATCTGTTTTTTTTTCCTAAATTAAAGGGAAGAGTTCTTGAACTTTGTTCAGACTCCATGGCTCTTTCTCTGGATACAGATGGCACACTCCTTTGCAGACAGACTAAAATTGTTCCCAATTGTTGCACTGATGGAATGAGTGAGTCCTTCAAGGTTCAACATCACCCCCATGTTGCTGTTAGGGTATACAGTGTTTTTCTGGTTCTGCTCATCTCGCTCAGCATCAGTTCATACAAATCTCTCCAGGCTTCCCTGAAATCCCATCCCTTCTGGTTTCTAATAGAACAATAGTGTTCCATGACATACATGTACCAGTTTGCTAAGCCATTCCCCAATTGAAGGACATTTACTTGATTTCCAATTCTTTGCCACCAAAAACAGGGATGCTATAAATATTTTTGTACAAGTGATGTTTTTACCCATTTTCATCATATCTTCAGGGAATAGACCCAGTAGGGACATTGCTGGGTCAAAGGGTATGCTCATTTTTGTTGCCCTTTGGGTGTAGTTCCAAATTTCTCTCCAGAAAGGTTGGATGAGTTCATAGTTCCACCAAAAGTATAATAGTGTCCCAGATTTTCCACAACCCTTTCAACAATGATCATTATCCTTTCTGGTCATATTGGCCAATCTGAGAGGTGTGAGGTGGTACCTCGGAGAAGTTTTAATTTACATTTCTCTAATAAGTAATTATTTAGAACAATTTTTCATATGACTATGGATTGCTTTGATCTCCTCATCTGTAAATTGCCTTTGCATATCCTTTGACCATTTGTCAATTGGGGAGTGGCTTTTTGATTTAAAAATATTACTTAATTCTCTGTATATTTTAGAAATGAGTCCTTTCTCAGGATCATTAGTTGTAAAGATTGTTTCCCAATTTACTGCATTTCTTTTGATCTTGGTTACAGTGGTTTTATCTGTGTAAAAGCTTTTTAATTTAATGTAATCAAAATCATCTAGTTGGTTTTTGGTGATGTTCTACAACTCTTCCTTAGTCATAAACTGCTCCCTTTTCCATAGATCTGACAGGTAAACTAGTCCTCGACCTTCTAATTTGCTTATTGTATTGTTTTTATGTCTAAGTCCTGTAACCATTTTGGATTTTATCTTGGTAAAGGGTGTTAGGTGTTGGTCTGATCTAAGTTTATTCCATACAAACTCCCAATTTTCCCAGCAATTTTTATCAGAGGGAGTTTTTATCCCAATAGCTGGACTCTTTGGGTTTATCAAACAGCAGATTACTATAATCATCTCCTGCTTTTGTACCTAGTCTATTCCACTGATCCACCCCTCTATTTCTTAGCCAATACCAAACAGTTTTGATGACTGATGCTTTATAATATAATTTTAGATCAGGTAGGGCTAAGCCCCCTTCTTTTGCACTTTTTTTCCATTAAGCTCCTAGAAATTCTTGACTCTTTATTTCTCCATAGAAATTTACTTACAATTTTTTCTAACTCATTGAAGTATTTTTTTTTTGAATTTTGATTGGTAGGACACTAAACAAGTCATTTAGTTTTGGTAGAATTGTCATTTTTATTATATTAGTTCTACCTATCCATGAGCAGTTGATATTTGCCCAGTTATTTAAATCTGATTTAACTTGTGTGAGAAGTGTTTTATAATTGTTTTCAAAAAATTTCTGAGTCTGTCTTGGCAAATAGATTGCCAAGTATTTTATATTGTCTCAGGATACCTTGAATGGGATTTCTCTTTCTAGCTCTTCCTGCTGTATCTTGCTAGACATAAATAAAAAGTTGAGGATTTATGAGGGTTTATATTATAACCTGCAAATTTGCTAAAATTGCTAATTGTTTCTAGTAGTTTTTTGGATGATTTCTTGGGATCCTCTAGGTAGACCATCATGTCATCTGCAAAGAGAGAAAGTTTTGTCTCTTCCTTCCCAATTCTAATCCCTTCAATTTCTTTGTCTTCTCTAATTGCTGAAGCTAACATTTCTAATATGATATTGAATAGTAGTGGTGATAATGGGCACCCTTGTTTCACCCCTGATCTTATTGGGAATGCCTCTAGCCTCTCCCCATTGAATATAATGCTTATTGATGGTTTCAGATAAATACTGTTAATCATTCTAAGGAACAATCCATTTATTCCTATACTCTCTAGTGTTTTTAGTAGGAATGGTTGCTGTATTTTGTCAAAAGCTTTTTCAGTGTCTATTAATATGATTATATGATTTCTGATAGGTTTGTTGTTGATATAATTGAGTGTTCTAACAGTTTTCCTGATATTGAACCAACCCTGCATTCCTGAGATAAATCCTACTTGATCGTAATGTATTATCCTAGTGAGAACTTGTAATTAATCATTTTGCTAAGATTTTATTTAAGATTTTTGCATCTATATTCATCACAGAGATAGGTCTATAATTTTCTTTCTCTGTTTTAACTCTTCCTGGTTTAGGTAACAGTACTATATTGGTTTCATAGAAAGAGTTAGACAGAGTTCTCTTTCCCTATTTTTCCACAGACTTTATATAGAAGTGGAACCAATCGGGCCTTCAATGTTTGGTCAAATTCACTTTTGAATCCATCAGGCCCTGCAGATTTTTTCTTAGAGAGTTCAATGATGGCTTGTTGAGTTTCTTTTTCTGAGATAGGGTTGTTTAGGTATTTAATGTCCTCTTCATTTAACCTGAGCAAATTATATTTTTGTAAATATTCATCCATTTCACTTAGATTATCAAATTTATTGGCATAGAGTTGGGCAAAATAATTTCAAATTATTATTTTAATTTCCTCCTCATTGGTGGTGAGTTCACCTTTTTCATGTATGATAATAGCAATCTGATTTTCTTCTTTCTTTTTTAATCAAATTGACCAGAGGTTTATAATTTTTTTTCATAATACCAACTTTTGGTTTTATTTATTAATTCAATAATTTTTACTTTCAATTTTATTAATTTCTCCTTTAATTTTTAGAATTTCTAATTTGGTATTTAATTGGGGATTTTTAATTTGTTCTTTCTCTAATATTTTTAGTTACAATTTCAGTTCATTAATTTCTTCTTTCTCCAATTTATTCATGTAAGCATTTAAAGCTATGATATATCTCCTGAGAGCTGCTTTGTGAGAATCCCATAGGTTTTGCTATGTTGTTTCATTATCGTCATTATCTAGGATAAAATGGTTAATTGTATCTATAAGTTGTTTTTTGGTCCACTCATTCTTTAGAATGAGGTTATTCAGTTTCCAGTTGGTTCTGGGTCTATATCTCCTTGATACAATATTGCATATGACTTTTATTGCATTGTGATCTGAGAAAGATGTATTCAGTATTTCTGCCTTTCTGCAGTTGATCATTAGGTTTTTATGCCCTAGTACATGGTCAATTTTTGTATAAGTTCCATGTACTGCAGTGAAACAGTTATATTGCTTTCTATCCCCATTTAATTCCCTCCATAAGTCTACCATATCTAGTTTTTCTAATAATCTATTTACCTCCTTAACTTCTTTCTTGTTTATTTTATGATTTGGTTTATCTAGATCTGAGAGTGGGAGGTTGAGGTCTCCCACTAGTACAGTTTTGCTGTCTATGTCTTCCTGTAATTCTTTCAGCTTCTCCTCTAAGAATTTGGAGTCTGTGCCATTGGGTGCATATATATTCAGTATTGAAATAATTTCATCGTCTATGGTACCTTTCAGGAAGATAAAGTTTCCTTCCTTATCTCTTCTAGCACTATCTATTTTTGCAGCTTCTTTGTCCGAGATAGGGATTGCTACCTCTACTTTTTTTTTTTACTTCAGCTGAAGCAAAATACATTTGCTCCAACCTTTTACCTTTACTCTATATGTATCTCTCTACTTCAAATGAGTTTCTTGTAAGCAGCATATTGTAGGATTCTGGTGTTTAATCTACTTTACTATTCACTTACATCTTAAGGGAGAGTTCACCACATTCATATTCAAAGTTATGATTGCTATTTCTTTATTGTCCTCCATGCTTTCTTCCCTCTGTTTGTATTTTCCTCCCTCCCCACTTATCCATATTCCCCAGTATTTTGTTTCTGAATGCCACCCCCTTCAGTGTGTTTGCCCTACTATATCACCCCTCCCCTTTCTTTCCCCTTCCCCTTTTTATCCTTTTCCTTTCCCTTCCTTTTGTTAGCTCCTCTTTTTTCCCCATTCCCCCTTCCTTTCTCTGTCCCCCTTCCCCCTTTTAATACTTGAAAGGTTAACTGTTTTTTGAGTTAAGTATGTGTAAGTTGACTTTAAGCCAAGTCTGATGAGAAGATTCAGGTATTTCTCATCCCCTCCCTTCTTCCCCTCTATTACCATAGGTATTTTGTGTCTCTTAGTGTAATGACATTTACCCCATTCAAGCCCCTCCCTCCTCCTGTCTCCTTCCTTTTCCCCCTTTTTAATGAGGAAGTGTTTTTTAGATCATTCTGTCACAAAAAATTCTGAGTATCTGTCACTTCTAGCTAAGTACATTCTGTCTAATAGAGTTAAAATTCTTGAGAGTTATCAGAGTCTTTCTTCCAAGTGGGGTTAAAGCCAGTTACCTCCCATTGGATAGCAGTCTCATGGATAGGTCATGAATGTCCATCACTTCTGGCTAGGTTTATTCTCTCTGTTAGAGTTACAATTCTCAAGATTTATGAGAATATTTTTCTCCATGCTGGAGTATAGCCAGTTTCAACTTATTGGATAGCAGTTTTTTTTTCTTTTTTTCATTTACCTCTGGTCTTTTCATCTGGAATTTTTGGAATTCTTCCATTTCATTAAATGTCCATCTTTTTCCCTGGAAGAGAAGGCTCAGCTTTGTGGGACAGTGGATTCTTGGCTGCATTTCAAGCTCCCTTGCTTTTTGAAATATCCTATTCCAGGTCCTTTGATCCTTTTATGTTGATGCAGCCAGTTCCTGCTTAATCCTTACTGTGGCTCCTTGATATTTAAATTGTTTCTTTCTGGCTACTTGCAGGATTTTCTCTTTTATCTGATAATTCTGGAATTTGGCCATAACATTCCTTGGTGTTTTCATTTTAGGATCTTTTTCCGGAGCTGATCTATGTATTCTTTCAATAAATACTTTGTCCTCTGGTTCCAAAATATTAGGGCATTTTTCCTTCACTAGATGCTGTAATATTACATCCAGGTTTTTTTTTTCTTTTCAATATTTTCATGAAGTCCAATAATTCTCAGGTTGCCCCTCCTCAACCTACTCTCAACATCAGTGGTTTTGCTGATGAGGTCGTTTGCATTTTTCTTCTATTTTGTTCTATTTTTTTATTTTGTTTAATTGGCTCTTGTTGTCTCATGGAGTCATTAGTTTCTGTAGACTCCCTTTTTTTAGAGAGGATTTTTCTTTTTTTTTGAATTCATAGTTATTTTATTCTTAGTGATTTAGTATACTTTTTGATAGTTTGGGAAACTTTATTTTCTTTTTTTAATTTTTGTTATAGATATTATTTGAGTTTTACAATTTTCCCCCCATCTTGCTTCCCTCCCCCCACCCCCACCCCACAGATAGCACTCCATCAGTCTTTACTTTGTTTCCATGTTGTACCTTGATTCAAATTGGGTGTGATGAGAGAGAAATCATATCCTTAAAGAGAACAGAATTCTCAGAGGTAACCAGATCAAACAATAAGATATCTGGGTTTTTTCCCCCCAATTAAAGGGAATAGTCCTTGTACTTTGTTCAAACTCCACAGCTCCTTATCTGGATACAGATGGTACTCTCCTTTGCAGACAGCCTAAAATTGTTCCCAATTGTTGCACTCATGGAATGAGCAAGTCCTTCAAGGTTGAACATCACTCCCATGTTGCTGTTAGGGTGTACAGTGTTTTTCTGGTTCTGCTCATCTCACTCAGCATCAGTTCATGCAAATCCCTCCAGGTTTCCCTGAAATCCCGTCCCTCCTGGTTTCTAATAGAACAATAGTGTTCCATGACATACATATACCACAGTTTGCTAAACCATTCCCCAATTGAAGGACATTTACTGGATTTCCAATTCTTTGCCACCAAAACCAGGGATGCTATAAATATTTTTGTACAAGTAATGTTTTTACCCTTTTTCCTCATCTCTTCAGGGTATAGACCCAGTAGTGGTATTGCTGGGTCAAAGGGTTGCACATTTTTGTTGCCCTTTGGGCATAGTTCCAAATAGCTCTCCAGAAGGGTTGGATGAGTTCACAGCTCCACCAACAGTGTAATAGTGTCCCAGATTTCCCACATCCCTTCCAACAATGATCATTATCCTTCCTGGTCATACTGGCCAATCTGAGAGGTGTGAGGTGGTACCTCAGTGAAGCTTTAATTTGCAGTTGTCTAATAATTAATGATTTAGAGCATTTTTTCATATGATTATGGATTGCTTTGATCTCCTCATCTGTAAATTGCCTTTGCATATCCTTTGACCATTTGTCAATTGGAGAATGGCTTTTTGTTTTAAAAATATGACTCAGTTCTCTGTATATTTTAGAAATGAGTCCTTTGTCAGAATCATGAGTCATAAAGATTGTTTGCCCATTTACTACTCTTCTTTTGATCTTGATTACATTGGTTTTATCTGTGCAAAACCTTTTTAATTTAATGTAATCGAAATCATCTAATTGGTTTTTAGTGATGTTCTCCAACTCTTCTTTAGTCATAAACTGTTCCCCTTTCCATAGATCTGACAGGTAGACTAGTCCTTGATCTTCTAATTTTTCTTATAGTATTGTTTTTTATGTCTATGTCCTGTAACCATTTGGATCTTATCTTGGTAAAGAGTGTGAGGTTTTGGTCTGATCTAAGTTTCTTCCATACTAACTTCCAATTATCCCAGCAGTTTTTATCAAAGAGGAGTTTTTATCCAGGTGGCCTGACTCTTTGGGTTTATCAAAGAGCAGATTACTATAATCCTCTCCTGCTTTTACACCTAGTCTATTCTACTGGTTCACCACTCTATTTCCTAGCCAATACCAAACAGTTTTGATGACTGATGCTTTATAATATAATTTTAGATCGGGTAGTGCTAAGCCACCTTTGTTTGCATTTTTTTCCTTAAACTCCTGGCAATTCTTGACTTTTTATTTCTCCATATGAATTTACTTCCAATTTTTTCTAACTCATTAAAGTAATTTTTTGGGATTTTGATTGGTAAGGCACTAAACAGATAGTTTAGTTTTGGTAAAATTGTCATTTTTATTATATTAGCTCTACCTATCCACGAGCAGTTGATATTTGCCCAGTTATTTAAATCTAATTTAATTTGTGTGAGAAGTATTTTATAATTGTTTTCAAAAAGATTCTGAGTCTGTCTTGGCAAATAGACTCCCAAGTATTTTACACTGTCTGAGGTTACTTTGAATGGGATTTCTCTTTCTAGCTCTTCCTGCTGTTTCTTGCTAGTCATATATAGGAAAGTTGTGGATTTATGGGGGTTTATTTTATAACCTGCAACTTTGCTAAAATTGCTAATTGTATCTAGTAGTTTGAGGATTTTTCTTCATTATCCCTTTGCAACTCCTTTTCTTATTGGTCAATTCTACTTTTGAAACTATTTGAACAATTGAGGTTTTGAGAGAATTATTTTCTTTTTTGCATTTGCCCAATTCGAGGATCTGAGAGAATTATTCTCATTTTGTATTTATCCAGTTGTATTTTCTAAGGATTTGTTTTCTTGTTGCAAGGTATTAATTGTCTATCCCAAATTTTTCACTTGATTTTTAAGCTTCTTCCTTATTTCTTCAAGGAAGTCTTTCTGAGCTGAAGACCAGGTCGTATTCTCCTCAGAGGTTCTAGGTTTCTCTGATTTAGGGTCTTTCCCTTCCAAGAATTTTTCTATGGATCCACCTTTCCGTTGACCCTTCTTCATTTTACTAAGACCTTGAGTTGGGGAGGGGCTGGTTCACCAGGGCTTGGGATAACTAAAGGCTTTACTCACTGAATGCAATTTCTCTGGCTGGCCAGTAGGAGGTGCAGGTTGCTTTCTCTGGAGTGTCTATGACCTTGATTGAGGCCTTCTCCCTTAGCTTGAAGGGAGGGGTTGAAGCTATAGAATCCTTTTGCCTTCAATCAAAGGTGGACTTTACCCTAGGGTGAGGTCATTCCTCTCCCTATTGCCAGCTGGGGTGGTTTTTCTGCTTGCACACCTGTGCCTGAGGCAGAAGTAGTCTGCTATTGTTTGTTCTGGGAAGAGGACTCAGCCTTACTGGAGGTGTGCATTCAGAGTTCCTCAGAGCAGAGGAGGCCAAGGATGGTATCTGCAGCTCCCCTGCACTGGAATCAACCTCCCACTCCTGGCAGCAAGCTCCAGAGGGTCAGCATTCTTCTGCTCCCTAGTTGACTCAAGTCCCCATTGTCCAGCCCTACCGCTGATCCAGGATGTCCAGCTCTTGGGCCCTCAGACTCCCTGTTCCACTTCAGTGGCTATCTGGCTGATCTGCCCTCTGCGCCCAGACTCACCTGCCTGAATTTGCCCAATGCTACTGCAGGAGACAAATCCTGAGGTAGATGTTCTTTCTCCTGGCTTTTCTTTCTGGATTTTGTGGGTTGGATTTCTGTTAAAAGGTTTGTCTCATATGATAGATGATGAAAGATCAGGAGACTTTAGAACTGTGCCTGTCTTCTCTCTGCCATCTTGGCTGGAAGTCCCTTGATTATTTCCTGAAAGATAATGTTTATGCTCTTTTTTGATTGGGGGGGGACAAGGTTTTCATTACTCTAGTTATATTTAAAAATACAATTTAAAAATTTTAATATTAAAAAAAGCAAGTTAACAGATGGTATTTAAAGATATAATGGATTTTATTATACAGAATTCATGGAATGAATTTCATTAGTGGAATGTACGTGATGTTTCTCAGGGTCAATTTTTTTTTTTGTTTTCTTAATGATTTTCTATTCTGCTCTAAACAGTTGAAATAGGAAGATAATAAGCCTTTAGATCCTAGAGTCTTAGTGTTTCTCTCTCTCTTTCTCTCTCTCCGTGTGTGTGTGTGTGTGTGTGTGTGTGTGGTGTGTATGTGTGTGTGTGGGGGGTGTTTGTGTGCGTGTATGTGTTTGTGTGCATGTGTGTGTGTGTGCGTGTGCTACAATTAAATTTGTTAATAGAAAAGTTACCTTAGATAATCAATATAAAATGTTCAGGAAAGGGGCAGCTGGGTTGTGCAGTGGACAGAGAACCAGCCCTGTAGGCAGGAGTTCAAATCCAGCCTCAAATAATTAATAATTACTTAGTTGTATGGCCTTGGGCAAGCCACTTAACCCTATTGCCTTGCAAACAATATGTTCAGTAAAGTAGCATTTCCATGGAAGTATTTATTCAATTGCTCAACATGAATAGATGGGATTCAAATAGTTTAAGATGTGGATCACATATGTAAGGACTTTAAAGCCTCTATCAGCAGAATCAGACTTTGGCTAGTCCTCCGAATATAGAACATAGAAATTTTAAAATGTCAGTTATTATCTGAATTCTCTCATCTGAAGCTTCCCTACCAGAATTAAAAGTTAAGTCAATTTAAGAAACATGTATCTGTCATTATTATTTGTTGGAAATGTTAGCTATTTAAAAAATCATTCCCTGTAGAAGTTTCTATGAAAACAGTGTCAAGAGAAGCAGTAATTTTGAATCAAGAACTAAAATTCATGCATAGTATTTTAAGATTTAAGTGCAATTTGTGAGGAGGAAATAAAACAATAACTGAAAGAATCTCAATTAACCCACTTTTATTTCATAGTAATGGAGTTTGGGAGAGAGAGAGATCCTTTTGTCCATTGATAAAATGATATAAATATTTCTCATAGTGAGGTTTTTTTGATTGATCTCTTACTATTTTACAGTAAAATGGAAATCAATTGAATGTCAAGCCCTTCACCTCAGTAGAATTTGGAAATTTTTGCTATGCATTTAACCTGTATTGAGGCTTTTCATTCAACAGGTATTTACTTATCAGAGCAAGTCATACTTGCATAAGGAAACTAAATATGAAACTCAAGAGAACAGAAAAAATTGAAATCCTTAGAAACTAACGATTTTTCATCAGAATGGTAACTAACAAAATATATTAGAATTAAAGAATTCTATTATCTTATCATAGACACTCAAAAAAGTGCTTCTTGGAGGTTTTGTCACTGTTAGGCACAAATTCCTTGCACATAACTGAAAAAGTCACAATTTTGTTTTGTTTTTATTTTCTTTGGGAGCCATTTTTGTGAATTTTATTCCTCAACCACAGGCAGAATTTGCCTACATGCCTGATGAGTTGGGATATAAATCTGAGGTATAGTCAGTTTAGGAGGGTGAACAGAAGCAGGAATCATGGTATTGTTGGATTTTATGGAAGGAGTATGGCATGCTATATTCCTGTAATTTAGTGAAATAAATCTAAATGTTTAATTCTTTACAAAGAGAAAGTCCCTTACTACCTAAGCTAACCAGAAGTTATTTGATTATTTTTTTCTTTATAAATCTGAAATGCCTAGATATATTAGGTGCTGAATAAACCTTTGTTGATTGGCTGATTAATATGAGGGAAAATTTGGTTTACACTATAGACAGATTCAAAAGAAAGAAAACAATGCTGAGGTATTTCAACATTTTGAATAAAATTCTTTTGTATGATCAGTACAATTTGGGGTTAGTGAGCTTCCTAGGTATATTTTTAGTAAACAATTTATTTTGCCCAAAACAGAATGCAATTCAATGAAATGTCCATTTTTAAAAAAACTATACTTTTTTAGGATTTCAGTTTCCATTAAAGATGATTACTTTTTTCTTCCCATGTATTCTGGAGTCTTTTAAATCAGTGCAAGTATGTGCCAATTTTCAGGTGTCTACAATCTTGACTTGGTTTTTATATAAAGTTAAAATTATAGAGAAGGCTTTAAAATATTAAAGAATGTTACCCTTACCCTTACCCTTACCTCATCCACAAGTCATTCAGTACTAACAAAAGCATAAAAAATGAGTCTTATGTAATATACTTTCTCCAATGTCTTATTTTCTAAACTATCATGAACATTTGAGTCAACTTGAATCTAAATTTTGTTGTTAGGAAAAAACACTTATTAGAAAAATCTGCATGCCTGTTAATGACAATACCAATGACAACATATTGATATCCTATATGCAATTGCAGTAGTTTAAACAGCAATGAATATAATAAGGAAGGACAACCATAGGGGAAAGAATGTGTTTAGATTGTCACTTGTTAAGACCTGTATGTGTAAAACATACTTTACTAAGTTCTAGAAATTTCTGAAATACAGACCTGCTGAAAAAAAAAAGTTTGCAATGAAGAAATTATACATAATTTTAGAATTACTGAAATACAGATGATAACTGAAATAATGTGAAGAATGACTTTAAAAGGACAATGTTTATAAATGAACTGACTGGTTTGGGATCCTTAAAATTAAAAAAAAATAAAATAAACCATAGAAGGACAAATGTTAGTTCTAGTGTAGAAAACACTGGGCTATATAGCACACAGAAGCAAAGAAAAATACCAACAACAGGGTGAGATTAATGATGAAGGAGATAAATGAAAGTCATAATTTTTTTTAATTTAGAGGGACAAAATCATGGAGTAGGAAGTAGCTTCACAGAGTAGAGATTTCCATCTTATATCAAATGATTCTGAGGGGATGAGAAGATAAATTTAGGAAGAAATCTATATTAAAATCAAATTCAGTTATTAAAATAAGTGTTATTTCTTGACTTGGTGAATTCTTTATATGGAATCAAATCAACAAGTATTTATCCGCTGCTATGAGTAGATCACTGTTCATACAAAGGCAAGTTTAAAAAAAAAAAAGACAGGTATCATAGCTAATCTTGAGAATCAAGAATAGCTGATCTTGGTCTTTTCCCAAAATGGAAGCTCTAGAGAGAAGTGATGAATGGTAAAAGGTACTTGCAGAAACAGAGTCAAAGTGCATGTGAGAGACAAAGGGCTCAAGTTCCACAAATCAAGAATGATCTGTATACTTCTTCAGGGTTACTTCAGTAAATTTTACAAAGATCTTTCATTTTTTTGAAATGGATATAACAGCAATGGCTGAGAGTGCAACTTTTGCTTTCTTGGTGTCCCTTGTGAATGTAGTCCTACATATCTTCTATAATTGACTTGTTCAATATTATGGAACCTTCTTCTTGATTTCTTAATGTTTTGTGGGTTCCAAAAGATTAGTATTATTAATTGTTTACTTCATCTTTTCCTTATGTGAGTGATCCAAATCTTTTTTATAGTTACTTATTTCTCTCTGGATACATTTTTGTCTCATTTTTTTCTGTACAATTCTTTATTGTTAATATGAAGATTATTCTATGAAGATACTTGACATTACCCCTTTGATTACCCAGATTTTAATCATAAATATTCATTATCACCAAAGGAAAAATGTAGGACTAATGTTGTTTCAGGGAGAAGTTAGGGGAAAATAAATCCCCTTTACAACTTCTCAAATACAATCTAAACCTCTTCCTGTTAACTAATTAGTTCAATTCATCATCTATCCATAAATTCTCGATAAGATGCATACTAACATGCACACATTCATACATATCTTTTGAATGTATAGATTTATGTCTATATACATAATATATATGTGTATATATATATATATATATATATATATACATATCTATCGAAAATATATCCATATATTTTTCTGCTTCATACCGAAATGGATAATTTATTAAGTGTTGCTTCTTGAGGGAAAACTATCACCAACTTCTAAAATAAATTAATCCAAAATGGTAGACTCTCATATCAAAATCTTCTTGTGGGAGTCTAGTTCTATCATTCTTAAAGTCCAGTCTATTTCTCCTTCAAGAAAGGATGTTCATACACATACCATATATTCAAGTTTCTCACCCCTTGCTCACATCCTTCCCTCATCCTGCAGACTCATATAAACCCTGAATAATCAATGACTAAGTCACCATCATCAGAGTGATATGATTTACAGAAGGCTGTGACTGGGATAAAAGGAACCACATATCTTGAAAGGACAAAGAATAGAAAATTCTGAAGTAAATAAAATAAAACTGTGTTCAGATAGTTGTATAAAAACAATCTAGAAAAAATTAGAAAACAATTGTTATAAAATTGCCAAAAATCATACACACAAATGATCACCCACAAAATTGCTTCCAAGAAAGAAAAAGAAAACCACAGAAAAAATATTACAAGTAAGCACTATTGCAAAATTTTAAATTTTAAATAAAATTCTATCAAAGAAGCTGCAAAAAAGAAAAAAATCATTTGCAACTCATATGTTACATTTTCACAAGGAATACATATAAACATAAGTGACTATATTCTTAACAGCAAAAATCATAATTTCTTAGTAGACATTGCAAAAGCTTTTGAGAAATATAATACCCAGGTTAGTTATTTTTTAAAAAAATATGCTAAAAAGATAGGAATAAATGTATATTTTTATTATGATAAAGAGTATACATTAAAGAAACAACATCATATGTAATGAGGATAAATTAGAGAATTCTTTTAAAAAATATAATTGTTAAAGCAAGGTAATTGTGATATAGTGCTAGAAATCCAAGTTGTAATAAGATAAAAAAGACAGAATAGGTATAAAAAGAAGAAAATTTTTTTGGAATATGATTTCATGCTATATTGGAAAAATTCATTGTCAATTAAAATTAATTAAAATATTAAGCAGCAAAGTTGCAGATTATAAAATAAAATGTCATGAATTATCAATATTTCTCTATATTTCTAACCAATCCCAACTGGAGATGAAACTGAAAATCCATCTAAAATAACCAGAATGTTTACCTATCATGATAAAAACAAAACTATATTAATACACCTAAAATCCACATATTATGCAACTACAAATAGAAATAATCAGAACATTTTAAATGTTCATGGGTAGATTGAAACAATATAACAAAAAATGATAATATGACAAATTAATGTACTTATTCAATGTTATATCTATTAAATACGCAAAGATTTATTTTAGAAAACTAGAAAAATAATAGTAAAATTCATTTGGAAGAAAAATATGTCAACATTTGAAAGAAAATAATGGGATTCAAGCAGGAGTGGAAAAGAAACAAACCAGGAACTACATTTCAATCTCTACATCAAATCAATAATCAACAAAACGTTGTTCCTGCAGGTTAAAAAATGGAGAAGTTGATAAGGGATTGTATTAGAGACATACGCCCCTAAAGTAAATGAAGCTAGTAACTTAGTGTACAGTAAACTCAATGATTCCAACTACCTGGGTAATGACTATTTGACAAAAACTTCTGAAAAAAATTGGACCATAAGTCCACAGAAATTAGACTAGTACCTAGCATTATATACCAAGATAGGTTTCAAATATATTTGAGCTATCAGTGTAGTAATAAAACAAGATGTAATTTGCCTTCCAGATTAATAGGTAGTAGAAGAATTCTGAATAAACAGAACATAATCACAGTAGAGACAACAAACATTTTAATTATATAAAATTTAAAAGTTTGCACAAATCTATCCAATTCTGCTAAGATAATAAAGGAAAATAGTTGATTAGGAAAATTTTGCAAAACATTTCTCTGATAAAGGAATATCAACCTGATATAAATTGATAATAAAAGTAATTTCTCAACTGAGGTTTATATATAAAGAGTGAGAGTGAGTATATGATCTCCAGAGATTGAAATTCAATCTCCAGACTTTGAAATTGAAGTTCTATAGCATCAGATGAAAATGAAAAAATAATAATCAAATTAAATGTAATTAGAGAAATTAAAATTAAGGAAATTTATAGGTATGTTCTTATATCCATCAGTTGACAAAAAAAGTCATGACTTATGTAAGAGGTGCTGAAGGAAAAAAGACACATTAATAGATTGTTGGTGAGGCTATAACTTCTATCCATTCTGGAAAATAATGCGAAACCCTCCCCTAAATTTAATTAAATTGCTGTAATATTGCTGCTACTTATACATCAAAGACACTGAAGAAAGAGGAAAAGAATATTGCTGTACAAAAATATTTATGTGACTTTTTTGGAGTGGCAACAAAGTGAAAATTAAGGGACTGTCTATTAACCAGGAAATGACAGATCACATGGAGTTAAATAATATATTGTTGCTTTGTAGGTAATGATAAATGATTCATTCTGGCAATAGCAATAATAAAAGAAAAATAAATTGAAAGAATCAGAATAGGCAACAAGGAAATAAAACTATCATTTTTTGCAGAAAATAATATGGTATTTTGGAAAACCCTAGAGAATAACTAAAATTTTGTTGGAAAAATAATTTTAGTGAAATAGCAGTATATAAAATAAACCCTTACAAATTATTAGCATTTCTATACATCACCATCAAAACCCAGTAAGAAGAAAAAGTACGAAATATTTCATTTAAAGAAACCACAGAAAATAAAGATAATATAAAATACTTGGGAGTACCAAGAAAAATCCAGGAAATCTATTAACATAATTATAAAGCATATTTTATACAAATACAGTCAAATTTAAATGGATAAATATCAATTATTCATTTGCATGTCAAGCTAATATATTTTACCTAAATTAATTTTCTTTTTTCAGTGCCATTCTTAATAAACTACCAAAAAAAGTATTTTATTGAACTGGGAAAAAGTAATAACAAAATTTATTTGGGAAAACAAAAGGTCAAGAATATAAATGGAATTTATTCTATTAAATTCTTAAGGAAGGGGGTGGCTAGGTGGCACAGTGGATAAAGCACCAGCCCGGGAGTCAGGAGTACCTGAGTTCAAATCTGGCCTCAGACACTTAATAATTACCTAGCTGTGTGGCCTTGGGCAAGCCACTTTACCCCATTTGCCTTGAAAAACAAAACAAAACAAAATCTTAAGGAAAGAGATCTAGTATCACCAGATCCTAGTCTGTATTATAAAATAATAATTATCAAAACTATCTGTTACTAGCTAAGAAATAGATAGATTAATGGATTGGTGGAATATAGTAATCACAATATACAGTAGTAAATGATTTTAACAACTTTTGTCTTTGATGCTTTTTTGATAACTTTTTGTATTTGGGAGCATAAAAATTCCCTCTGTTAAAGAATTGCTGGAGAAACTGGAAAGTAATCTGTAAGAAACTTGGTATAGACCAATATCTTATTCCATTAACCAAGAGAAACTTTAAATGAATACAGAATCTAGGCAAAAAAGGGAAATATAGTCTAAGTAAATTAGAAAACCATCACCATTTTGCCTACTAGATTTATGAATAGGAGAATTGAATAGTAGAGAGAGAGACTATTATGGTATGCAAAATGAATAGAATTGATTGCACTAAATTAAAAATATTTTGTACAAGTTAAATCAAAATAGCCAAGGTTACAGGAAAAGCAGAAATTTTGGGACTTTTTTATATACAGTTTCTTGGAAAAGGTCTCATATCTAAAATATATAGAGAACTCAGTTAAATTTATAAGACTATTATTCATTTTCAATTGATAAATGGCAAAGGATATGAGTAGGCAGTTTTTTGGAAAAAGAAATCAAAGCTATATATTTTTGCTCTGTTGATTCAGTCATGTTCAACTCCTGCCTCCATTAAGCATCTTTTCAGCAAAGCTCCTAAAGTGGTTTGTCATTTCCTTCATTTTACACATGAAAAAACTAAGGCAACAGGGTTTTTCAGAGTCTTTTAGTTTTCTGTTTTCTGTGCCAAAGAGCATGCAGGTAGTTTTATCTGAGTTTAGATTTGAACTTAGGTCTTCCTGACTCTATATCCAGTGCTCTATTCATTGTACCATAACCGCGCAAACTAGCTAGCTATGTATCTATATGACTATGTATCTGTCTATATATGTCTTTCTGTTTGTCTGTCTGTCTGTCTCTCAATATATAATATATAATGTGTAATGTGTAATGTGTAATATGTAATATGTAATATATAATATGTAATATATAATATATAATTATACAGTTAAATGAAAAATTCCTCTAAATCATTATTTCTTATAGAAATGCAAAGTAAAATAACTTTGAAGAACCCGATCACATGTATCTGATTTGTTAAATTGATAGAAGGGGAATATAAAAATAACATCAGGACACTAATATACTATTGGTGGGAATGTAAATTAAAACAATCATTTTTAGATGAATTTGAAATTATGACCCAAAAGTTATAAAACTGTGTCCATCCTTTGACCAAGCAATGCCACTAGTAGGTCTGTTTCCCAAGCTCATCTTAGAAAAAGGAAAAGAATTTATATGTGCTAAATATAAACAAAAACTTACTTTATGTCAAAGAACTGAAAATTGAGGTGACAGCCATCAATAAAGAGAAAAATTATGGCATGTGATTATGGTGCAAAACAGTCTTTCTGTAAGAATTGATAAGCATATTGATTTTAGAAAAACCTGGAGTGACTTGCATGAAATAATGCTGAATGAAATGGACAGAACCAAGAGAATATTGTATGCTATGGCAACCATATTGTTCAAAGAATATCTGTGAATGACTTAGTTTTTATGAATAATATGAATATTCAAATCAACAAGGAAAGACTTATGAAGGAAAATACTATCTCCCTACCTTCAGAGAAAGAACTGATATATAGACGTGTCTTGAAAGATCCCTGTGTGTGTGTATATATATATATATATATATATATATATATATAAATACATACACACACACACACACACACACACACACGTGTGTGTGTGTGTGTGTGCTTTGGGGATGGAAATGGAGAATGTAAGAAACTCAGTATGTAACAACTTCTTTTTCTTTTACATACAAAACAATAAAGAGACATATTCAGAGAAATCTCTAAATATTTGTTTGAACTGAAACAGAGAAGCATGACCAGGAGAATAATTTATACAATAACAAAAGCATGATAAAGGCATATACCTTTGAAAGAATTATTGATACTTATAATGCAAAAATAAACTATGATTCCAGAGCACTGAAGATGAACTGTACTACCCATCTCCTGTTAAAAAGGCAATGTATTAAGTAATGTATTAAGGTGAAGAGTAGTAGACATAGATAATAGAGGAATTCTTTTTAAATGGAATAATCTCATTTTTACATATCTTTCTTTTTTCTTCTTTCCTGTCTTCTTTCCTTCTTTCCTTTCTCTTTTCCTCTCTCTCTCTCTCTCTCTCTCTTTTATTGTTTCTTTCTGTCTTCCCTCTTCTTCCTTTCCTTCATTCCTTTCTCCATGGGATTGGGAAGGGAGGCAGGAGGAGAATAAAAACTTGATTTTTAAAAATTCTATCCATTAACAATATCATTGTAGATATTTTTTCTAACTTGAGAAATGTTCATAATTCATTTCTGTCTCTTCACATATTATCCCTCCTCAGGACCAATTTCAAATTTCATCTCCTAAGTGAGGACTTCTGAAAATCACTGAATTTACTTTGAATTCTTTCATTTCTTTCTACTCTTTAGTCAACTCTGGATTTATCCAGTAGAAGAGGGAAGTTGGTGATAGCAGCCTGGTGGTGAGAGGAGAGAAATTAGTGTATTTGTATGGAAATTGCTTGTGGACACAGTCACAGATTATATTTTGCATTCCAAAGCATCTGATTATGAAACATTTATTACATAAATCCTACATAGTTCCATTAATGTTTTGAAAATCTATCACTATGACCTGTATATTATGTAAAAGGAAATAAATGATGAAATATAGATTTAACTCTGAAATATTTCCAGGTCCTTTTGAATTATAGATTGTTTTTATTTAGTGATGAGTTTCATTCAACAAACCAGTCAATCCAAAGGCTTAATCAGCAGATGCTAATTACGTGTAAGCTACTTAGAATTTATAATATAATAGAATTAGACCTAGAATTCAATTCAGTGTCAAATCAAAAAAAAAGCCTTTATTAAGTGCCTACTCTATATGTTTTGGTTTAAAGACAAAAATGGAAATAATGCTTTTCCCTCAAAGAGCTTATATACTACTGGGTGGACATAGATAAACCAGTACAAAATGTAGGCAAACTTGTTTCAGGAGAAAAATTAGAAAATGCAAGAGTGGAGTGGGGTCAGGAATTTCAGCTAAACCTTTATAGGAGTTAGAGTTTGTAAAAAAAAAAAAAAAAAAAAAAAAAGCACAAGAAACCTGGTGGTCCTAAAGTTGAAATTGATTAGTAGAAGGAAGACAACGATAAGGATAACTTTTGTATTCTCAGGACCAAATAATTTGCTGATCTCAAAAAGTCATCCATGGATATATTTAAAAAAGGCTCTGGAAGAGATCCACAAACAGGGAACAACTGGGACCTGGGTTCTTAAGAGGTACAAAAAGATTGATGGTCAGGGGAAGGTTGGGAGGTGATGGGTCAAAGTTGAAATAGGCCTGCAGAGGCCTGCACTTTCCATTTGAGGGTAGTACCAAGTGACTCTGGATTGCTCTAATGGTAAGGTTAGACCATTCCTCAAAGGATAGAGTTAAGAGGTGGTGATTCTGTCTTTATTCCTATCACATTTAATTCCACATGGACCTGACTAGAAAACTTCATGAGCATCACACATGTAACACAAAGGACTTGAGATGAACTCAGTGTCAGTCTGGAGATTTCAGAGTTTTCCAGCTCCAAATAAATATTTAAGAATATTCTATAAGATATAGGGATGTATATGGGATTGCTTTTGCATCGAATAATTTTTCTACCATAGAAAATCAACTGAAGAATTCCAATGAGATAAGTAAGGTCTGAGAAATGAGGAAATAGAATGAGTAAAGGAAAGATGATTATGAATTCATCTGTAGAGCTGAGAAAATGAACAATGCGTCCTAGAAGGAATGATTGATTGATTGTTGTTCTTCATGAAGAAGATCATGACATCAAATAAATGATGACATGACATACACTTTATGCTGAACTGATAATATAGGGAATAGAATCTGTAGTGTCGGTTTGATACATAGATCTTTCCTATTTAAATTAGGCACCATAGTAACAGGACAGCTAGGTGGTGTAGAGGACAAAGCACTGGCCTTAGAGTCAGAAGGACAGGAGTGTCAATTCAGCCTCAGACACTTACCACTTACTAGCTGTGTGACTTTGGACAAGTCACTTAACCCTGATTGCCTCATATCTAGGGCCATCTCCAGTGTTCTTGATTCATACCTGGCCACTGGACCCAAATGAATCTAAAGGAGAAAGTGAGGATGGTGACTTAGAACAACCTTCCCCCCCACTCAAATCCAATTCCCATGCTTGTCATGGCATCACCTCCCTGATGTCATGGTCTTCTTCGAGCATGAAGGACAAACATAATCATCAGGCACCATAGTGCTACAGTAATAGGGTAGAGAATCAGTATGATATTTTTTTATGGCAACAAACTTATGACGCATGGTAAAGCTAACCTGTCTCTCAATAGTCTAATTATAGGTAAAGTAATTATTTGGCAATAATCTTTCAACAGAAAGGAAAAACTAATCTGTCTTACAATTGTCAAATCATAATAAGACCCTGGTTCTATTTTAGTTGATTTTCAGAACAGGGGGCATGATTAAAAGGGATGTCAGGGGCATTCATGTTGTGCATATTAATAGAAGTGAAATTCTTTATTAGACACAAGATGAACGAGAGCAAAAATATTTGTCAAGAATATGTTCATTAACCACAAACGTTGGAGGCTTGAGGATGATCAGTTACTATTGTAGCTCCAAACATAAATGATGTTGAGTGGCAATCTAATGGCATTATTCCCATGACCTTCTGGGGAACTTCCAGTAAATCAAAGTCCTTGGGTTCCCAGGGTAATATGGTCACACAACTGAGCAGCATAGACTATTAAGTGACAAATTAGTTTTACCTTACTGATGAAAATTTGTCTCTGAATGCTACCATAGAGAATGAAAGGAGTTGAAGAACTTGTTCATGATGTTGTGCATGTTCCTGAGGAGGGAGAAAGAGAGACAGAGTCAGAGACAAATATACACAGAAAACTCTTTTCTAATGTAACACACAACTTAATTTAAATATTACATTCAAGGGAGAAAAAATTAAATCAGAAAATGTCTCTCATTCACTACTGGAGAAAATACATTCACAGCAAACCACAAGGGACATACATAAAAGAAAGCTAAATTTACAACAAATTAGGTAATTCAAAGTATTTCTGATGAGATTTCATTCACTAGGATTGGAGCAAATAGAAATAAATACTAAAGAAGAGAGACAATTTCCTCTAGCATTCTGGTAATTATACTCAAAATTTCATTTTTTTTAAAGAAGACTAATATTCGATATTATGTGGACAAGGTAATATTTTTCTCTGAAAATAAATAACCAAATTCACTCATTTGTTTTGATAAATATTTTATTTTTTCAATTACATGGAATGGTACATTTTACCAATCTTTTTTTTTGCAAGATTTTGAGTTTTGCAATTTTTCTCCCTCCCTTCCTTCACTTCCTCCTGCCCCCAACAGAAAAGAAACAGACAGGCTTTACATTTGTAAACATCTATGCTAAACTTAGATCAAAATTGTATTTGTTGTGAGAGAAGAATCAGATCCAAACTGAAGAAAGAAAACATTAGAGATAACACAATTATATAATACATGATATAAGAAAAGTTTTAGAAATTGAAGATAATAAGCTTTGGATGATTTTGCATCTTTTAAATTGCACCTTTTAAAATTGTCTTTAATTATAGCACTGCTGAAATGAGCAAATCCATCATAGTTGATCATAACCCCATGATGTTATTAATGTATATAGTATTCTTCTGACTCTGCTCATTTCACTAAGCATCAATTCATGCAAACCTTTCCAGGCTTTTCTGAAGTCTGTCCATTCATGATTTCTTACAGAACAATAGTGTTCCATCACATGCTTATATCACAATGTGTTTAACTATTCCCCAGTTGATGGGCATCCCCTCAATTTTCAATTCTTTGCCACTACAAAAAGAGCTGCTATGAATATTTTTTGTACATGTGGGATTTTGACCCCTTTTCATGATCTCTTCATGATACAGACCCAGTAGAGGTATTGCTGAATCAAAAGTTATGCCTATTTTTCTTATCCTTTGTGCATAGTTCCAAACTATTCTGAATAAAAGTTGCATCAGTTCACAACTCCATCAACAATGCAATTGTATCAGGGGCAACTAGGTGGCACAGTGCATTGAGCATTGTCCCTGAAGTCAGGAGGACTTGAGTTCAAATTCAGACTTAGACACTTGATAATTACCTAGGTTTGTAAACTTCAGCAAGTCACTTAATCCCACTGCCTGGCAAAAACTTAAAAAAAAATGCAATAGTGTCCCAGTTTTCCCACATACTCTCCAATATTGATGATTATCCTTTCTCACCATATTGGACAAACAAGGAGTTGTGAGGTGGCATTTCAGAAATATTTTTATTTGCATTCCTCTAATAATGATTTAGTACAATTTTTCATGACTATACTTTGATTTCTTCATCTGAAAATCACCTCTCCATATTCTTTGATCATTTATCAATTGGGAAATTATTTGTTGATTTTATAAATTTGACTTAGTTCTCAATATATTATAGAAATGAGTCCTTTGTCAGAAATACTATTTATAAAAATTGTTTCTCCACTCATTATATTCCTTTGAATCTTAGTTACAGTGGTTTTGTTGGTGCAAAACCTTTTTAATTTAATGTAATCAAAATTATCCAGTTGTTTTTTTAATAATGTTCTCTATCCTTTAGTCATAAATTTGCTACCTTTTCCATATATCTGACAACTAAACTATACCTTGCTCTCATAATTGGCTTATAATATTATATTTTATTTCGAAATCTTGCACCTATTTTGACCTTATCTTGGTATAGGGTGTGAGATGTTGTTCTGGTCCTAGTTTCTACCATATTATCTTCCAGTTTTCCCTGCAGCTTTTATTGAAGTGTGAATTTTTAGTCCAGAAGCTGTAATCTTTGTGTTTATCAAGGTTGATTATTAGAGTCGTTTTCTGTTGTATCTTTTGCACGTAAGCTATTCTGTTTCTTAGCCTGTATCAAACAATTTTGATGACCAGATTTTTTTTTATAATATAATTTTAGCTCTGGTATGGCTAGGTCAAGTTCTTCTGTAGTTTTCCATTAATTCCCTTGGTGTAATTTACTTTTTGTTTCTCCATATTAATTTAGTACTCATTTTTCTAGCTCAGTCATTTTTTCAAAGTTTAATTGCTATGGCACTAAATAAGTTATTTAAGTACAATTGCCATTTTTATTATATTAGCTTGGCCTACCCATGAGCAATTTACATTTGCCCAGTTTTTTAGATCTGATATTATTTGTGTGAAAAGTGTTTCATGGTTGTTTTCGTAAAGTTTCTGAGTCTGCCTTAGCAGATAAACTCCCAAGTATTTTATGTTCTCTGAAGTTATTTTAAATGAGATTTCTCTTTATATCTCTTGCTGCTGTTCCTTGTTAGTACTATATAGGAATGCTGAGAATTTATGTGGGTTTATCTTATAACTTTGCTAAAGTTTTTAAATGTTTCCAGCAGTTTTTTAGATGATTATCCAGAGTTCTCTACACATACTATTATGTCATCTGCAAAGAGTGAGCTTTCTTTCTATATTCCCCACTCTGATTTCTTCTATTTCTTTTTCTTCTCTTATTTTTAAAGCTAACATTTTCAATACAAAATTTAATCTTTATTTATAAATAAATTCATTAATTTGCTTCTTGTGGAGGGGGGGATACATTGTAGCATAAAGCATTCAAGCTACTCTTGAAACTGGAAAGACCCAAAATATGAATGGTTGTTCTGCCTCTGATACATGCTGATCATGTGACTCTACATAATTCAAATACCTTCTCACCAACTCTATAAGATTCTTAACTTTGAGAGATAGTGAACATTCACATGATTGAATAAACTTACTTGTCCAGGTATTTCCATTCCAATGAATTCGCTTCTATATCCAAAGTAAATTTTATAACTTTTTGTATTTCCTTCTTTCAAGTCACCTGTTTGACATACAGGAGAACACTGGAAAAGAGGAGTAGGAAGGGAAAAAAAGAGAAGAAAAAAGGAAGAAGAAGATGTAGAGGAGAAGAGAAATAATCACAAAATTCAATTTTTACTAAATATAGGCTGTATTTTGACTTCTATATTCATACTTCCTCTTTTAATAGGCTCTTGCATAATGGGGGGGGGGGGGGAGTTTTCTTTGGCAAGAAAAACCAGAAAGATAATCCAAGTAGCTGTAAAGCAAAAGAAAGCAAATGTTCATATTACATTTTTGTCTCTAATAATTAACATTGAGTTTAGATGCTAAATTTACAAGTGTAAGTCATCTCTTTATTTTTATTATGATAGAAATACCTCATTTCTTAGTTTAGTGGTATGCAACTGCTGCCAAATACATATTAACCATATTGCAGAAATTATAGAAAAAAATTTAGTTATTATTATGTCCAAGCATAGGTTCAGGATTCAGAGAAAACCTGAGCAATTGTGAAGATTCTGGTAAGGTTTCTAAGAAGAAAAATTAGGTCAGGGTGACAGATAAATGATTAATTTACATATTGCAACTTGTATGTTCCTCATAGGCTATAAAATTTAGAGAGAAAATAAATTCATAATCCTACACTTCCTTCAACATCATATAAATTGACCACAGTTAAGTGGAGTCATAGTTTCCTCCATCCTGTAGGGAAGCAAATCTTATCGAGCAACTCTATAGGCACACCCAAACTATATTACAGCTTAAACTACATTTAGAGGATTCAAAAATTCGACTTATTGAAGAGAATATGCATATTGCCAAGAAGTCAGGAACAACTATATTTCATTCTCTGGCTTCTTATCTAAAGAATGCTTAGGGTTCTTAAGTAAATCATAATAATCCACATATCAGTTTCTGTTTAATTGAGATTACTATTAGTCAAAAGGTACAGAAAGAACAAAAGGAAATTGTTTCAAAATTCTCATAATAATTGCAAAAATTCTCATAATATTCTCTTTAACCTCCCATCCAAAATAATCATGGAAAAATCATATTTTTCATTTCTGGATAATTTTGTTTTTTAGGGGGTCACTGAATAGCAGGAATTTGCTATCTCATTTGCTCTTCATTACCCATCTAGGGTAATCTAGACAAAAGGGAGAATATACATTTCCCCAGACCTGACTGAGTATAACACAATGGGCCAGAATACAAAAAAGTTCACCTAAACTACAATTTCTTTACCTTTTGAATAGACCTGAGTTTTCCTTTCATTTTCAACTTCAAACTTCAAAGATTTTCTGAATTACCCACAGAAGCTGATTTCTGAATAATGAAGCAGAAAAGGGGAAACAGTTTTAATCCTAATTCAATAATTGGTTATTAATATGCGAGAAATAGACATTTCTCACAGGATTCCATTTCCAAGATCACCCTGTAGCTAGAAGACTAAAAATTTTTTACAGCATTTAAAAAAATGAAGAGCAAATGAGATAGCAAATATTTTAAAGTCCTATATAAATGGATGATATTATTATTTATTATCATTGGTGCTGTTGTTTTATCATGATTCAGACTTTCCCTGATAATTTCTGTTATTTGCTTGGGCAATGTAGTTTTTGAGGAGAAAGAAATTATTTGTTCAGCAATGCATTGTTATTGCATGCATTCATGTGTACCTTACATTTGTCTTTTAGCTGTTTTCTATGTAGGAGGAAATAAAAGCTCTCCTATGCATAATATCTATGTTGAATATTGAGTACTTTTTAAACAATCATAGACAGAAGTTATGCCTAATTTTTGTTTTAGGAGTTTGTTTTTTAATAAAGAAATTCAGTCAATAAAATTAACTAATCAAAAGACTGAAGGTTTTGGAGCAAATCTTACAGTATGGAAAGCTATTCATGTGAATTTAGAATCTCTTGCAGGGGATCAAGTGTGATCTGGACCACAGGGGAAAATGTTATTGTATTGATTTAATATAGTTTTTCTTCTCCCAAATACCAAATATAACCTTGGTAGGCAGTGATTATTTTAGGCCTCTATAATGCTTCCAATGTAGTAGGTGTTCATGAAATATCTGCTGACTTTATAAATAATAGACTGGTGACTACCTACTCTGCCTATTGTTTGAGTTCATTGCATTTGAGCCAATTAAAGTTTTATTTTTTCCCTTTTTCTTGTTACTTTCAAACCAAACTGAGACACAGAATCAGGTGGAGGACTTTATTTTGTTCTTGCCACAATCTGGCAACAATTTTTTTTTGCTTTTAATTAAAGAATGGAAACATAATATAAAACTCCAGTTATTACTGATAAAATCTGGACTTTCTAGCTAATAAAGAATCTAACAGCCTGAATACCTCGCCCACAAACATTTAAAATATCAATAAAATATTCTAGGGAATAGAAAATAAATTAAATTTATATGGTTATTAGTAGCCTCTGAAATTCTGATTGGTCATTCTAATTGCCAAGATTTCTTCCTCATGGGGACATCTAGTTCTAACAGTTTTGCAGCCCTAACTGGAGACATCATGTATTAGAAAGCAGCAGTTATAGTCATTTTCGTCCTTTTTTCCCTCTTTTTCTCACCACCCACATTAAATAAGATTGATTAGTCCTTTCTGTTCTATCTGCTACCCTCATATGTCTCATATCCACCTCCCCATTTAAACACCTACTTAAACCATCTTCTCATTCTGGCTCAGTCTCTTATAACCTCTTACCTGCTATATTATAATAGTTCACTGATAAGTCTCTATCCTTCAAGTTTGTGTCACTTTCCAATTTATTTTTCAGACCAAGGTTAAAGGAAATGTCTTAATATGTCAGCCTGGTAGTCAAGTCAACTCAATGAGGTAACCAATGACTTCTCTGTGCCAGTCATTGTGCTAAGCCCTGAGGCTACAAATATAAATATACAATATACAAATACAATATAAAAATAGCCCTGGTTTTCATCATATCTTCATAGTCTAATAGGAAAGACCATATGCAAACAACTTTGTACAGATAAGATCTATATACACTAGCATTGAGATGATAATAAAGTATCCTCACAAATATTTAAGGAATTAAGAAAAGGCATGAAGGATGCCAGGGAGGACAAGAGATGGAGATGAGGAGGGAGTATTCCAGATATGGAGGAAAGCCAGTGAAGATTCATGGTGTAGAGATGTAATGTCTTCATTAGGGGAAAAATTTGTCACCAAACAGCAGAATATAACATATAAGAATACAGGAAAGGTTATGAAGGATTTTGAATACCAAAGAGGAGGAAAGGGGAAAGAATAAGCATTTTTAAGTTCTACAAAGCATGAGGCAATGTGCAGAGTGCTTTAATATTACCTCATTTAATCCTCACAACAAACTCTGAAGAAGGCATTATAATTTCCAGTTTACAGTTGAGGGACCTGAGGCAGATGGAGATAGAGTGCTTTTACTTAGGTCACATGGTAAGCTTCTAAACCATTTTTGAACTCAGATCTCTCTCTGCCTGGAAGTCCATTACTCTTTTGGTTTGATCCTAAGGTCATAGGAAACCACTGTAGTTTATTGAATGGGGATAAGATGTAGCTATTCCTGTACTTTAGGAAGATAAATTTGATAGCACAATGAAAGATGGAGACATGACAGTGAGATAACCAGAAGCATATATCACTAGTTTAGATGCAGGCACTAGGATGGTGACAAGTTAAAGGGAAGAAGGAGGCATTATAAGAGAGACATAATGATAAAAAAGTAAAAGGCATGTAGGGAGGGTGGGTGGAATTAAATGAGTGAGAAATCCAGCATGAAACCTACACAATAAGCTTGGGTAGCTGAAATAAGGTATTCTCAATAGTGATGGAGAACTTTGGAAGAGGTAAAAGTTTGGAGGGGGTGGAAGAGAATGAGTTGATTCAAACATGTGAAGTTTAAGATATCTATGAGACATCCATTTGGTGATGATGAGAAGAAGAGAAATCAGTTCAAAGACCAAAAGATTCCTGAAGTATTTAGACCATTTTTCCCTAACAAATCAGTCTTTGGGGTGGAATATTCTGAAAAAGACAATTGATAAGGATATCTTTGCACAATAAACCCCTCACTATGATAAACATAAGTGCAAAACATGTAACCATTAATTTGGTTGTTGCAGTCTTCTTCAAAATCAAAGGACAATTTTTATTAATAATATTATTAATTTTTCCAGTAGAGTGTTTTTCATCTGCAGAAATTATAAATTAACTAAAATAATAGTACATAGTATGACATTTTTATGGACTAGCTAGTCACTAAAAATAGTCTGATTGTGATTCACATCACTATGTATTCTATTTTAATACAGAATATCATCATCATGATGGCAGTAAGTTTTAAGATTTGTAAAGCACTTTCCATATATTCTCTCATTTGTTCCTCACAGCAACTCTTGGGCTGGAGTTGGTATTATTTCCCCCCATTTTGCCAGTGAAGAAAGTAAAATTTGAAGTCATTTGACCAGGAACTCATCTATTTAGTAAATTTCTGAGGCAGCATCTAAAATCAGCTCTTCATGACATCATCTACAATTCTAGATTGTGATCAAAACATCTATACTCAATTTCAAATTGGAGAATGGAATTAGTATTCCATAGAAATATCAAGTACAGTACTCAGAATTTCAAACCAGAACAATTTCAGGAAGTATTTCATCCACCACTTAAAAAGGAATAAAAGCAATGGGGAAAAGGGATAAAAATGCAAGACCTAAGAAAAAAAATTTATCCTGTCTGATCCTAAATATTTTATAAACCTTTTTTTATCCTTATAAGACTGAATTTTCTTTTTTAATTTATTTTGAATTTTACAATTTTTCCCCTAATCTTGCTTCCCTCCACCCCCCTCCCCACAGAAGGCAGTTTTAGTCTTTACATTGTTTTTATGGTATACATTTATCTAAGTTGAATGTGGTGAGAGAGTTAAGAAAAAAATAAAGTATAAGAGAAAGCAAAATTATGTAATAAGATAATGGTTTTGATTTGGGTTTTTTTCAGATAAAGATCTTTGATCTTTGTTCAAACTCCACAATTTTTTATATGTTACTAAAATATTCTCATTTAAGAGTAAACATAATACCCCCGCCCCCACAAAAATACAGAACCTCATGAGAAATAAAGTAAAAGAAAGAGAAAAAAATGTATTTCAGTCTGTGTTCTGATACAATCAGCTCTGTGTTGGATGGATTGCATTCTTTATCTTATGTCCATCACAGAAGTTACTATATTTTTCCACAGTTGCTGTTGCTAATTGTAATTCCCTCCATCCATTCCTCCCCACCACCATATATTATATTTTCTCTCTCCTTTCACTCTGTCCCTCTTCTAAAATGTGCTGTAGGGTGGCTGAGTGGCACTGGCCCTGGGGCCAAGATGACCCCAAGCCCATATACCACCCCAGAGACCCAGCAAGCACCTGGCCCTGTGGTCCCAGAGAGGTCACCCAATCCCAGTACATTGCAAAAAGTAAAAAATGAGATCAAGGCTCTTTTCCTGATCATGACTTTCAGTTATAGCAAAAATTTTTGCAAGGCAATGGGGTTACATGGATTGCCCAAGGCCACACAGCTAGGTAATCATTAAGTGTCTGAGGCCAAATTTGAACTCAGGTACTCCTGACTCCCAGGTCAGTGCTCTATTTACTGTACCATCTAGATGCCACATATCCCAATAAGTTTTAAATTATTTTTCCTGAATGTTTTCCAGATCAGTACTTTTTTGTAAAATGAGATTTTTCACATTTTCTTCTAATTTTTCATTCTTTCAGTGGTTAAGTATTGTATCTTGATTTCTCATAAAGTCATCAGCTTCCTTTAGCTCCATTCTACATCTGAAGGATTTATTTTCCTCCAAGAGCTTTCTTGTCTCCTTTTCCATCTGGCTAATTCTATTATTTAAAGGATTCTTCTCCTCATTAACTTTTTGACCTGTTTTATCCCATTGACCTAAGCTGGTTTTTAATATGTTATTTTCTTCAGTATTTTTTTTGGATCTCCTTGACTAAGCTGCTGACTTCTTTTTCATGTTTTCCCTGCATCTCTCTCATTTCTTTTCCCAATTTTTCTATCTCCTTTTTAAAAAAAAAATTTTAGGCCAGGAAATGGGGTTAAGTGGCTTACCCAAGGCCATACAGCTAGGTAATTATTAAATTTCTGAGACTGAATTTTATCTCAGATACTCCTGATTCTCTATCCACTGCACCACCTAGCCACCCCACTCCCTTATTTGAATTTCAAAATCTTTTTTGAGCTCTATCATAGCCCAAGTCCAGCTTCCATTTTTCTTGGAATCTTTAGATGCAGAAACTTGTACTTCCTCATCTTCAGATTGAGTATTTTGATCCTTCTTGGGGTCATAGACAAAGTATTTGTCAATGGTCCAGTCTCTCCTTTTTCTCTGTTTACTCATTTTTCCAGCCTGTGCCTGGTTTTGGGGTGCTTCCTGAGCTTTTCAGTATTATTGGCAACCCCCCCCCTTTCACAAGGACCTCAGTGTGTGAGGCTCTGACTGCTCTCCTGGACTGTAAATGACCACAAGCTCATCCCTCTGCCACAGGGCTGGAGAGGGGGATCCCTGTTCTATTGGGGGGGGGGCAGGGTAGACTGAGATCAGGATCTGAATGAGTCCTGTTCTAGAGACAGAGGACAGACCTTGAAAGCCTCCCTCCACTCTCCTACCTTCGGTTTGCTGAGCACTGAGGGCACAGCTGCCTAGAGGCTCCTGCTTGCTGGCTCCACGGGTCTGCTTCAATTTCCTGGATCTGGGCTGCCAGTCGAGCTGAGTTCCACAACCGCCCTGAGCTTTGTAATCTCTCTGGCAGAGATCTCCCTGCTGATCCTCCAAGTT